>NW_027167573.1:0-11458 GCF_013368605.1 Nyctibius grandis
CCAGTTCATACTGGGAGGACTCCAGTTCATACTGGGAGGCCCCAGTGCTTACTGGGAGGGCCCCAGTTCATACTGGTATGGCCCCAGTGCTTACTAGAAGGCCCCTGTTGCATACTGGGGGGCCGTAGTGCACACCGGGAGAGCCCCAGTTCATACTGGGAAGGCTCCAGTGCTTACTGGGACGGTCCCAGTTCATACTGGGAGGACTCCAGTTCATACTGGGAGGTGCCCCAGTGCATGCTGGGATAGTGGAGGTGCAGAATAACATGGCAATGGACAGCTATGGGCTAAGGGGGTGGGATATCGGGTGCGAGGGCCGCTCCCGGTGTATACTGGGGGGGTCCCAGTTCATACTGGGAGGCCTCCCAGTCCATACTGGTGCGCAGGGGACCTTCGCGTCGCGGGTGGAGCTGGAGGGCGGGGCCGTGCGGGTGCAGCGGGAGGTGGACGGGGGCCTGGAGACGCTGCGCCTGCGGCTGCCGGCCGTGCTCACGGCCGACCTGCGCCTCAACGAGCCGCGCTACGCCACGCTGCCCAACATCATGGTGCGCCCCCCCCCCTCCCAGCACCCATGGGTGCCCCCCCCCCACACCTGGGTGCCCCCCCCAGCCCCTGGGTGCCCCCCAGACCCCTGTGTCCCCCCCAACCCCATGGGTGCCCCCCCAAACCCTTGTGTCCCCCCCAGCACCCATGGGGGCCCCCCCCCACCTATGGGTGCCCCCCCAACCCATGGGTCCCCCCCCCACTCATGGGTGCCCCCCCCCACCCCCCTGGGTCCCCCCCAACCCCTGGGTGCCCCCCCAAACCCCTAAATCCCCCCCATTCCTGTGCCCCCCCCCACCCATGGGTGCCCCCCCCCTTTTTTTACCCCCCACCCCCTTTTTTACCCCCATCCCTGGGTCCCCCCCCCAAACCCCTCAATCCCCCCAATTCCTGGGTCCTCCAACACCTGGGTGCTCCCCCCACCCCTGTGTTCCCCCCCCCCCACCCCTGGGTGCCTCCCAACCCCTGAGTCCCCCCCCAGCACCCCTGGGTGACCCCCCCACCCCTGTGTGCCCCCCCAGACCCCTGGGTGCCCCCCCAGACCCCTGGGTCCCCCCCAAACCCCTGGGTGCCCCCCCCACCCCTGGGTGCCCCCCCACACCCCTGGGTCCCCCCCCAAACCCTCTGGGTCCCCCCCACACCCCGGGGTGCCCCCCCAAACCCCTGGGTGCCCCCCCCACCCCTGGGTGCCCCCCAGACCCCTGGGTACCCCCCCACACCCCTGGGTACCCCCCCACACCCCTGGGTGCCCCCCAAACCCATGGGTGCCCCCCCCAACCCCTGGGTGCCCCCCCAACCCCTGGGTGCCCCCCCCCATGGGTGCCCCCCAGACCCCTGGGTGCCCCCCCAGACCCCTGGGTGCCCCCCCAACCCCCTGGGTGCCCCCCCACACCCCTGGGTGCCCCCCCCCCCACCCATGGGTGCCCCCCCAGACCCCTGGGTGCCCCCCCAAACCCCTGAGTCCCCCCCCACCCCCTGGGTGCCCCCCAGACCCCTGGGTGCCCCCCTGGACCCCTGTGTCCCCCTCCCAACCCCTGTGTCCCCCCCACACACCCCTGGGTGCCCCCCAAACCCCTAAATCCCCCCAATTCCTGTGCCCCCCCCCACCCATGGGTGCCCCCCCCACCCATAGGGACCCCCCCAGACCCCTGGGTGCCCCCCCCAACACCTGGGTGCCCCCCCACACCCCTGGGTGCCCCCCCAAACCCCTCAATCCCCCCAATTCCTGGGTCCTCCAACCCCTATGTCCCCCCCCCCCCACCCCTGGGTGCTCCCCCCCACCCATGGGTGCCCCCTTTCCCCCCCCCTCCCCCCAGAAAGCCAAGAAGAAGCCCCTGGAGGTTGTGCCCGCGGCCGAGCTGGGGGCGACCCCCCCGACCCCCCCCCGCCTGCGGGTGCTGAAGGTGGAGGAACCTCCCGGCCGCCAGGGGGGGCTGCGCGTCGAGAGCGTCGCCGCTCTGGTCGAGCGCCTCAAACTCGATGGTAGGGTCTGAAAAAACCTTCCCAGTGCCTCCCAGTTCAACCCAGTTGGAGCCTCCAGTGCCTTTCCTCAAGGGCCGCCCCCTCCAATAAAGGTGTGGCCGCTCATTTGCATACTCATTTGGTTATGGGGGTGGGGCTTAAGGGGGTGTGGTCGGCGCCACCCAGTTTGGGACCGCCTCCTAGTTATACTGGGAACCAGTATAAACCAGTTTGGTGGTGGGGACGGGGTAGTTTGGCACCGGGGGGGTGGGTTGACACCAGGGGAGTCCCAGTACGGCCCAGTTTGGCTCTGGGGGAACCCAGTATGGCCCAGTTTGGCTCTGGGGGGTCCCAGTAGGTCCCAGTTTGGCACCAGGGAAGTCCCAGTATGGCCCAGTTTGGCTCTGGGGGGTCCCAGTAGGTCCCAGTTTGGCACCAGGGGAGTCCCAGTCGGTCCCAGTTTGGCTCTGGGGGGTCCCAGTATGGCCCAGTTTGGCTCCAAGGGAACCCAGTATGGCCCAGTTTGGCCTCTGGGGGGTCCCAGTATGGCCCAGTTTGGCTCTGGGGGGTCCCAGTATGGCCCAGTTTGGCTCTGAGGGATCCCTGTATGGCCCAGTTTGGCTCTGGGGGAACCCAGTATGGCCCAGTTTGGCTCTGGGGGGTCCCAGTATGGCCCAGTTTGGCTCCAGGGGAACCCAGTATGGCCCAGTCTGGCCCTGGCATGGTCCCAGTGTGTCCCAGTATAATCCACTAGGTCCCAGTATGATCCAGCAGGTCCCAGTTTGGCCCCTTGGGGATCCCAGTAGGTCCCAGTTTGGCTCTGGGGGAACCCAGTATGACCCAGTGAGGCCCAGTTTGGCCCCTGGGGGGTCCCAGTATGGCCCAGTGAGGCCCAGTTTGGCCTTGGCATGGTCCCAGTGTGTCCCAGTATAATCCACTAGGTCCCAGTATGACCCAGCAGGTTCCAGTTTGGCCCCAGGCGGGTCCCAGTGTGCCCCAGTACAATCCATTGGGGCCCAGTTTGGCCCCAGGGGGTCCCAGTATGACCCAGCAGGTCCCAGTTTGGCCCTAGTAGGTCCCAGTATGACCCAGCAGGTCCCAGTTTGGCCCCAGGGGATCCCAGTATGACCCAGCAGGTCCCAATTTGGCCCTAGGGGGGTCCCAGTGTGTCCCAGTATGACCCAGCAGGTCCCAGTTTGGCCCCTGGGGGGTCCCAGTGCGTCCCAGTATGACCCAGTGGGTCCCAGTTAGGCCCGAGCCTCCGTGACGGCGCCCCCGCGTTGCCCAGCAACGCCTCGCCCCGCCCCTCCGCGCCGTCACTCAACCGCGCCGTCCAATCAGGCAGCGAGGGGGGCGGGGCGCGGCGTAGTTGGCCGCAGGGGGCGGAGCTGGACCAATGAGAAGAGCGGGGAGGCGGGAGTTAGGGTAGCGCCAGCCAATGAGAGTGCGGGAAACCCTGCAAGAGCGGGGCGGGAGACCCCGTAGGCTCCCTCAGAGCCGGGGCGGCGGCGGCAGCGGCAGAGCAAGATGGCGGCGGCGGACGGCGACGATTCGCTTTACCCCATCGCCGTCCTCATCGACGAGCTCCGTAACGAGGACGTGCAGGTACCGGTTACCGGGGGGGGGTTTCGCTTCCCCGGCTTCAGCCTCGGGCCGCCGGGCCCGGCCGCCATCACCCGCCGCGGCCTCGGTGCTACCGCTAATGGAGGCCGCGCTATGAAACGGCCGCTCTGATTGGTGGAGGGCGCTTCCCCCCCTCAGGCGTGGGCTAATGGGGAGCGGCGTTACATATGAGGGGGGGGGTCTTTATTCTGCCTCCCTCATAGCGGTGGTTGGGATGAAAGGCACGCTCTGATTGGTTGCCGAGCTACATTCATTCTCTGAAGTGCTTCCTGATTGGTCCGCGAGGCTTGAAAGGGAATCGCCCCCTCCTCCCCGCGGCGCCCCCTATTGGCGGGGCAGCGCGGCTTTCCCACACGGCGGCCAATAGGAGCAGGAGGACGGGTCGTCGTCTGCCGCTATTGGGTGTCGCCCGGCGTGGGTGGGGCCGAGGGCGTGGCTTAGGGAGTGGTGGGGGATTGCGGAGCCAATGGGGAAGCTCCTTTCTGCCGCGGAGGCGCTGCGGTGCTATGAGACGAGGCTTCTGATTGGTTGAATCGCGCCGGGGGGGCGGGCTTTACACCGGAAGGAGCTTGATTTGCCCCTGGGAGGGGGAATTAATTGGCGCCGGGGCGGCCATTTTGTCCCCAGGGGGGTTATTTGCCCCGGGGGGTGGGTTATTTGCCCCTGGGGGGGTTTATTTGCCCCCAAGGAGCCGTTTTGTCCCCTGGGGGGGGTATTATTTGCCCCCTTGGTGGCCATTTTGTCCCCAGGGGGGTGGAATTCCCCCTAGAAGGGTATTATTTGCCCCTGGGGGGGGTTATTTGCCCCCAAGGTGCCATTTTCTCCCCTGGGGGGGGTATTATTTGCCCCCTAGGTGGCCATTTTGTCCCCAGGGGGGTGGAATTCCCCCCTAGGAGGGTATTATTTGCCCCTGGGGGGGTATTATTTGCCCCCTTGGTGGCCATTTCATCCCCTGGGGGGTATTATTTGCCCCCATTGTGGCCATTTTGTCCCCTGGGGGGGTGGAATTCCCCCCTCGAAGGATATTAGTTGCCCCTGGGGGGTATTATTTGCCCCCAAGGGGCCATTTTATCCCCTGGGGGGGCATTATTTGCTCCATGGTGGCCATTTTGTCCCCTGGGGGGGTATTATTTGCCCCTGGGGGGGTATTATTAGCCCCCAAGGGGCCATTTTCTCCCCTGGGGGGGTATTATTTGCCCCCAAGGGGGTATTATTTGCCCCTGGGGGGGTATTATTTGCCCCAAGGGCCCATTTTGTCCCCAAGAAGATACAATTCCCCTCCAGAAGGTACTTTATTTACCCCAGGGGGGCCATTATTTGCCCCAAGGAGGGTGCGTTCCCCCCCAGGGGCCCCATTTTGCCCCACGGGGGGGCAATTCCTCACCCTTTTTACCCCCCCCCCCCCTCCAGCTCCGCCTCAACAGCATCAAGAAGCTCTCGACCATCGCCCTGGCGCTGGGCGTGGAGCGCACCCGCAGCGAGCTCCTGCCCTTCCTCACCGGTAACGGGGGGGTAAAAAAGCCGGGGGGGGGGGTAAAATGCCATGGGGGGGGTCCCTAATTACCCCCCGTCCCCCTCTAATTACCCCCCGTCCCCCTCTAATTACCCCGTCCCCCCTCAAACCACCACGTTGCTTCCTTATGGTTCTCCTTGGGTGATGTAGGGTTGGGTGGTGGGAGGGGCTTGAGGGGGGGTGGGAGGGGCTTGAGGGGGTGGGAGGGGCTTGAGGGGGTGGGAGGGGCTTAAGGGGTGATTGACAGCTCAGGGAGGTGACAGTGGTGTCCCCCCAGACACCATCTACGATGAGGACGAGGTGCTGCTGGCGCTGGCGGAGCAGCTCGGCACCTTCACGGCCTTGGTTGGAGGACCCGAGTTTGTCCATTGTCTCCTGGTAGGGACCCAGCACCCACCACCACCCCCACCCTCCCTGGGGCACCTGGGTGCCATCTTGAACGCGTCATGGTCAACTGGGTGACAGCCCGGGGCAGTTGGGGCTCCATGGTGGGGCGTTGGGTTGGTTGGGTGGCCCTTGGGTGGCCCTTGGGGTGGTTGGGTGGCCCTTGGGTGGCCCTTGGGGTGGTTGGGTGGCCCTTGGGTGGCCCTTGGGGTGGTTGGATGGAGGTTGGGTGGCCATTGGGTTGGTTGGGTGGCCGTTGGGTTGGTTGGGTGGCCGTTGGGTGGCGCTTGGGGTCTTCAGGGGGGATGTTGAGATGACTTGGGTGGACGTTGGGGTCTTCAGGAGAACGTTGGGTTGGTTGGGTGGCCGTTGGGTTGGTTGGGTGGCCGTTGGGTTGGTTGGGTGGCCGTTGGGTGGCCGTTGGGGTGGTTGGGTGGCCGTTGGGTTGATGTTGGGTTGGTTGGATGGAGGTTGGGTGGCCGTTGGGGTGGTTGGGTGGCCGTTGGGTGGCCGTTGGGGTGGTTGGATGGACGTTGGGTGGCCATTGGGTTGGTTGGGTGGCCATTGGGTGGCAGTTGGGGTGGTTGGATGGAGGTTGGGTGGCTGTTGGGTGGCCGTTGGGGTGGTTGGGTGGCCGTTGGGGTGGTTGGGTGGCCCTTGGGTTGGTTGGGTAGGCGTTGGGTGGGCGTTGGGTTGATTGGGTGGCGGTTGGGTGGTGGTTGGGTGGCCGTTGGGGTGGTTGGGTGGATGTTGGGTGGCCGTTGGGGTGGTTGGGTGGATATTGGGTGGCCGTTGGGGTGGTTGGGTGGCCCTTGGGTTGGTTGGGTGGACACTGGGTGGCCGTTGGGGTCTTCTGGGTGACATTGGGCTCCTTGGGAGGGGCCTTTGGGGACCTGAGGGACCTCGAGGAGGTGTCACGATTTGAGGGTGACCCCAGCGCCCCTCACGGTGACTTCAGGAGAACGTTGGGCTTCTTCAGGAGAACGTTGGGCTACCGGGTTGACCTTGGGCTTCTCGTGGTGGGACACGGGGGACCTCAGGACCACCGTGTCCTTCTCCACAGCCCCCCCTGGAGAGCTTGGCCACGGTGGAGGAGACGGTGGTGAGGGACAAGGCGGTGGAGTCCCTGCGGGCCGTGTCCCACGAACACGCCCCGCCCGACCTCGAAGGTCACTTTGTCCCCTTGGTGAAGCGCCTGGCGGGGGGCGACTGGTTCACCTCGCGGACCTCCGCCTGCGGCCTCTTCAGCGTCTGCTACCCCCGCGTCTCCAGCCCCGTCAAGGCCGAGCTGCGCCAGTGAGTGACCTCCGGGGTGGCCCTGAGGTGGCCCTGGTGGCCCCAAGCCATCCTTGGTGGCCCCAACCCATCCTTGGTGGCCCTACATCAACTTTGGTGGGGCTTGGTTGGGTTTGGGTTGGCCCAAGGGTCTTCACGTTGGCTCCTTGGGTTCATGGCGTGGTGGTGGTGACCCCAGGGGATGTTCATGAGGGGTTTCCAGTGGCCCCAAGCCATCTCTGGTGGCCCCAAGCTCCTCTTGGTGGCCTCAAGCCATCCTTGGTGGCTCTATGGCAACTTTGGTGGGGCTTGGTTGGGTTTGGGTTGGCCCAAGAGTCTTCACGTTGGCTCCTTGGGTTCATGGCGTGGTTGTGGTGACCCCATGCCATGTCCCCAAGCTGTCCCCATTGTCCTCAGGCCATCCTTGGTGGCCCTGGTGGCCCCAAGCCATCCTTGGTGGCCCTACGGCAACTTTGGTGGGGCTTGGTTGGGTTTGGGTTGGCCCAAGGGTCTTCACGTTGGCTCCTTGGGTTCATGGCGTGCTGGTGGTGACCCCAGGGTACGTTCCTGAGGTGTTTCCAGTGGCCCCAAGCTCCTCTTGGTGGCCCCAAGCTCCTCTTGGTGGCCCCAAGCCATCCTTGGTGGTCCTACATCAGCTTTGGTGGGGCTTGGTTGGGTTTGGGTTGGCCCAAGGGTCTTCACGTTGGCTCCTTGGGTTCATGGCGTGGTGGTGGTGACCCCATGGCACGTTCCTGAGGTGTTTCCGTTGTCCTCAGACCATCCTTGGTGGCCCTGAGGTGGCCCTGGTGGCCCCAAGCCATCCTTGGTGGCCCTACGGCAACTTTGGTGGGGCTTGGTTGGGTTTGGGTTGGCCCAAGGGTCTTCATGTTGGCTCCTTGGGTTCGTGGCGTGGTGGTGGTAACCCCAGGGTATGTTCCCAAGCCATCCCTCGTGGCCCCAGGCCATCCTTGGTGGCCCTGAGGTGGCCCTGGTGGCCCCAAGCCATCCTTGGTGGTCCTACATCAACTTTGATGGGGCTTGGTTGGGTTTGGGTTGGCCCAAGGGTCTTCACGTTGGCTCCTTGGGTTCATGGCATGGTCGTGGTGACCCCATAGCACATTCTTGAGGTGTTTCTGGTGGCCCCAAGCCATCCCTGGTGGCCTCAAGCTGGTCTTGGTGGCCCCAAGCCATCCTTGGTGGTCCTACATCAACTTTGGTGGGGCTTGGTTGGGTTTGGGTTGGTCCTGGGGTCTTCACGTTGGCTCCTTGGGTTCATGGCGTGGTTGTGGTAACCCCAGGGTATGTTCGCAAGCCATCCTTGGTGGCCCCAGGGCATCCTTGGTGGCCCCAAGCCATCCTTGGTGGCCCTACATCAACTTTGGTGGGGCTTGGTTGGGTTTGAGTTGGTCCTGGGGTCTTCACGTTGGCTCCTTGGATTCATGGCGTGGTGGTGGTGACCCCATGCCATGTCCCCAAGCTGTCCCCATTGTCCTCAGGCCATCCTTGGTGGCCCTGAGGTGGCCCTGGTGGTCCAAAACCATCCTTGGTGGTCCTACGGCAACTTTGGTGGGGCTTGGTTGGGTTTGGGTTGGTCCTGGGGTCTTCACGTTGGCTCCTTGGGTTCATGGCGTGGTTGTGGTGACCCCGTGGCACGTTCCTAAGTGTCCCTGGTGGCCCCAGGCCATCCTTGGTGGCCCTGAGGTGGCCCTGGTGGCCCCAAGCCATCCTTGGTGGCCCTACGGCAACTTTGGTGGGGCTTGGTTGGGTTTGGGTTGGCCCTGGGGTCTTCACGTTGGCTTCTTGGCCTGTTGTTGGGTTCATGGCGTGGTTGTGGTAACCCCAGGGTATGTTCCCAAGCCATCCCTGGTGGCCCCAGGCCATCCTTGGTGGCCCTGAGGTGGCCCTGGTGGCCCCAAGCCATCCTTGGTGGTCCTACGTCAACTTTGGTGGGGCTTGGTTGGGTTTGGGTTGGTCCTGGAGTCTTCACGTTGGCTTCTTGGCCTGTTGTTGGGTTCATGGCGTGGTTGTGGTGATCCCAGGGGATGTTCATGAGGGGTTTCCAGTGGCCCCAAGCCATCTCTGGTGGCCCCAAGCTCCTCTTGGTGGCCCCAAGCCATCCTTGGTGGCCCTATGTCAACTTTGGTGGGGCTTGGTTGGGTTTGGGTTGGCCCAAGAGTCTTCATGTTGGCTCCTTGGGTTCATGGCGTGGTTGTGGTGACCCCATGCCATGTCCCCAAGCTGTCCCCATTGTCCTCAGGCCATCCTTGGTGGCCCTGGTGGCCCCAAGCCATCCTTGGTGGCCCTACGGCAACTTTGGTGGGGCTTGGTTGGGTTTGGGTTGGCCCAAGGGTCTTCACGTTGGCTCCTTGGGTTCGTGGCGTGGTGGTGGTGACCCCATGGCACGTTCCTGAGGTGTCTCTGTTGTCCTCAGGCCATCCTTGGTGGCCCTGAGGTGGCCCTGGTGGCCCCAGGCCATCCTTGGTGGCCCTGCGGCAACTTTGGTGGGGCTTGGTTGGGTTTGGGTTGGCCCAAGGGTCTTCACGTTGGCTCCTTGGGTTCATGGCGTGGTGGTGGTAACCCCAGGGTATGTTCCCAAGCCATCCCTGGTGGCCCCAGGCCATCCTTGGTGGCCCTGAGGTGGCCCTGGTGGCCCCAAGCCATCCTTGGTGGCCCTACGGCAACTTCGGTGGGGCTTGGTTGGGTTTGGGTTGGCCCAAGGGTCTTCACGTTGGCTCCTTGGCCTGATGTTGGGCTCATGGCGTGGTTGTGGTGACCCCATGGCACGTCCTCAAGGTGTCACCAGTGTCTCCAACCCATCCCTGGTGGCCCCAACCCATCCTTGATGGCCCCAACCCATCCTTGGTGTCCCTCAACCCCCTTTAGATCAGCTCTAGGTCTCCATGTTGACCCCGTGGCCCATTTTTATCTCCACAACATGGTCCACCAGACCTCGTAGCATGTCCCCAAAGTTCTTGGGATGTCCCCAACCCATCCTTGGTGGCCCCAACCCATCCTTGATAGCCCCAACCCATCCTTGGTGTCCCTCAACCCCCTTTATATCACCTCTAGGTCTCCATGTTGACCCCGTGGCCCATTTTTCTCTTCATTTCATGGTCCACCAGACCCCATAGCACGTCCCCAAGGTTCTCAGGTTGTCCCTTAGGGTCTTGGGATGTCCCCAACCCATCCTTGGTGTCCCTCAACCCACTCCAGGTCAACTCTGGCTCTTCGTGTTGACCCTGTGGCCCATTTTTATCTCCACAACATGGTCCACCAGACCCAGTAGCACGTCCCCAAGGTTCTTGAGATGTCCCCAACCCATCCTTGGTGGCCCCAACCCATCCTTGGTGTCCCTCAACCCCCTTTAGATCACCTTTAGGTCTCCATGTTGACCCCGTGGCCCATTTCCTTGGTGGCCCCAACCCATCCTTGGTGTCCCTCAACCCCCTTTAGATCATCTCTAGGTCTCCATGTTGACCCCGTGGCCCATTTTTCTCTTCACAACATGGTCCAGCAGACCCAGTAGCATGTCCCCGAGGTTCTGGGGCTGTCCCCAACGATCTCCAAGCTGTCCCCCATGGTTGTCCCTCCATCTCCAGGTACTTCCGCAACCTCTGCTCCGACGACACCCCCATGGTCCGTCGCGCCGCCGCCTCCAAACTGGGCGAGTTCGCCAAGGTCCTGGAGCTGGAGCACGTCAAGAGCGAGATCATCCCCATGTTCTCCAACCTCGCCTCCGACGAGCAGGTAAAGGACCTCTGGGGCCACCTCAGGTCCCTTTCTGGGCCACCTGGCTCCTCCTCTCCATGGCCACCTGGGTGTCCCCCCCCCTCCCGGGCAGGACTCGGTGCGGTTGCTGGCGGTGGAGGCCTGCGTGAGCATCGCCCAGTTGCTGCCCCAGGAGGAACTGGAAGGGCTGGTGATGCCCACCCTGCGGCAAGCGGCCGAGGACAAGTCGTGGCGCGTGCGGTACATGGTGGCCGACAAGTTCACTGAGGTGGGGGACGCTTGGGGACACTTGGGGACACTTGGGGACATGGTTGGGGACACGTGGAGATGGTTTGGGACACGTGGGGGTGGTTGGGGACGGTTGGGGACACGTGGGGACACTTCAGGGATGGTTGGGGACGTGGAGATGGTTGAGGACACGTGGAGATGGTTGGGGACACCTTGGGGACAGTTGGGGACACGTAGGGGTGGTTGGGGACACTTGGGGACGTGTTTGGGGACACGTGGAGGTGGTTGGGGACATCTGAGGAGACCCCAGGGATGGTTGGGGACATGTGGGGACACCTCAGAGATGGTTGGGGACACCCTGGGGATGGTTGGGGACACGTGGAGATGGTTGGGGACGTTTGGGGACACGTTTGGGGACACGTAGGGGTGGTTGGGGACAGTTGGGGACATGGCTGGGGACACGTGGAGGTGGTTGGGGACATGTGGGGAGACCCCAGGGATGGTTGGGGACACCCTGGGGACACGTGGGGACACCTCAGGGATGGTTGGGGACATGTGGAAATGGTTGGGGACACGTGGGGATGGTTGGGGACACCTTGGGGACACTTGGGGACAGTTGGGGACATGTCTGGGGACACGTAGGGGTGGTTGGGGACAGTTGGGGACATGTTTGGGGACACGTGGAGGTGGTTGGGGACATCT
>NW_027167574.1:0-11151 GCF_013368605.1 Nyctibius grandis
GGCACCACGGCCAGGTCATCCTGGGTGCCATCACACGGCACGTGTGGGACAAGGGGGGCATCAGGGCTGGCCAGCGTGGGTTCATGAAGGCAGGGCCTGCTTGGCCAACCTCATCTTCTAGGACCAAGGACCCGCTCAGGGGATGAGGATGGGTCTGTCTAGGCTTGAGTCTGGATGGTGGTGGGGTCACCATCGCTGGAGGGGTTTAAGGAAAGCCTGGACGTGGCACTTAGTGCCCTGGTCTAGTTGCCATGGTGGTGTGAGGGCAATGGTTGGACTCGATGAGCCCAGAGGGCTCTTCCAACCTCAGTGATTCTGGGATGATTCTGGTTTGGATCCCAGAGGTGGAGGTTTTGGATCCTTGGTGGAGGTTTAATCCCAAGGGTGGATGTCTTAGATGCCAGGGAGGGAGGATTTGGATCCTTGGTGGAGGTTTAACCCTGGGGATGGAGATTTAACCCCGGGGATGGAGATTTAACCCCAAAGGTGGAGGTTTTGGATCCCAGAGATGGAGAGTTTGGGTCCTTGGTGGAGGGTTTGGATCCTTGGTGGAGGTTTTGGATTCTCAGTGGAGGTTTAACCCTGGGAATGGAGGTTTAATCCCAGAGTTGGAAGTTTTGGATCCCAGAGATGGAGCGTTTGGATCCTTGGTGGAGGTTTAATCCCAAGGGTGGATGTCCTAGATGCCAGGGAGGGAGGATTTGGATCCTTGGTGGAGGTTTGACCCTGGGAATGGAGGTTTAACCCCAGGGATGGAGGTTCTGGATTCTTGGTGGAGGTTTAACCCTGGGGATGGAGGTTTTGGATCCTTGGTGGAGGTTTTGGATCCCATGGATGGAGGTTTTGGATCTTGGTGGAGGTTTTGGATCCTTGGTGGAGGTTTAACCTTGGGGATGGAGGTTTTGGATCCCAGGGATGGAGGTTTTGGATCCTTGGTGGAGGTTTAACCCTGGGGATGGAGGTTTTGGATCCCAGAGATGGAGGTTTTGGATTCTCAGTGGAGGTTTAAATCCTGGGGATGGAGGTTTTGGATCCCAGAGATGGAGGTTTTGGATTCTCAGTGGAGGTTTAAATCCTGGGGATGGAGGTTTTGGATCCTTGGTGGAGGTTTGAATCCTGGGAATGGAGGTTTAATCCCAAGGGTGGAGATTTTGGATCCCAGAGATGGAGCATTTGGATCCATGGTGGAGGTTTGAGTCCCAGGGATGGAGGTTTTGGATCCTTGGTGGAGGTTTGAATCCTGGGAATGGAGGTTTAATCCCAAAGGTGGAGATTTTGGATCCCAGAGATGGAGCATTTGGATCCTTGGTGGAGATTTGAATGCCAGAGGTGGAGGGTTTGGATCGTTGGTGGAGGTTTAACCCTGGGGATGGAGGTTTTGGATCCTTGGTGGAGGTTTTGGATCCTTGGTGGAGGTTTAATCCCAAGGGTGGGTGTCTCAGATGCCAGGGAGGGAGGATTTGGATCCATGGTGGAGGTTTGAATCCTGGGAATGGAGGTTTAATCCCAAAGGTGGAGATTTTGGATCCCAGAGATGGAGCATTTTGATCCTTGGTGGAGGTTTGAGTCCCAGAGATGGAGGTTTTGGATCCTTGGTGGAGGTTTAATCCCAAGGGTGGATGTCCTAGATGCCAGGGAGGGAGGATTTGGATCCTTGGTGGAGGTTTGACCCTGGGGATGGAGGTTTAACCCCAGGGATGGAGGTTCTGGATCCTTGGTGGAGGTTTAACCCTCGGGATGGAGGTTTTGGATCCCATGGATGGAGGTTTTGGATCTTGGTGGAGGTTTTGGATCCTTGGTGGAGGTTTAACCTTGGGGATGGAGGTTTTGGATCCCAGGGATGGAGGTTTTGGATCCTTGGTGGAGGTTTAACCCTGGGGATGGAGGTTTTGGATCCCAGAGATGGAGGTTTTGGATTCTCAGTGGAGGTTTAAATCCTGGGAATGGATGTTTTGGATCCCAGGGATGGAGGTTTTGGATCCTTGGTGGAGGTTTTGGATCCTTGGTGGAGGTTTAATCCCAAGGGTGGATGTCTTAGATGCCAGGGAGGGAGGATTTGGATCCTTGGTGGAGGTTTAATCCTGGGGATGGAGGTTTTGGACCCCAGGGATGGAGGTTCTGGATCCTTGGTGGAAGTTTTGGGTCCTGGGGGTGGAGGTTTTGGATCCTTGGTGGAGGTTTAACCCCAGGGATGGAGGTTTTGGATCCCAGGGATGAAGGTTCTGGATCCTTGGTGGAGGTTCTGGATCCTTGGTGGAGGTTTGACCCTGGGGATGGAGGTTTTGGACCCCAGGGATGGAGGTTCTGGATCCTTGGTGGAGGTTTCAGACCCTTGGTGGTCGCAGCCCACCCCCCCAGCCCTGCCCCCCCCGTCCCCCCCAGGTGTTCCTGGTGCTCACCCTCCAGCTGAGCGTCACCTTCGCCTTCGTGGCCGTCTTCACCTTCGTGGGAGGCGCCAAGGGCTTCGTGCGGCGCAACGTCTGGACCTACTACGTGTCCTACGCCATCTTCTTCATCTCCCTCATCGTCCTCAGCTGCTGCGGGGACTTCCGCCGCAAGCACCCCTGGAACCTGGTGGCCCTGGTGAGCGCCGGCGACCGGCTCGGCAGGGGGGGGCTCGGGCAACCCCGGCACCGCGGCCCCGAGGTCTGGGGGGGTGTCTGGGGGGGGGCTGTGGGGACGGGGGGGCACGGCTGTGGGTGCAGGGGGCATGGCTGTGGGGATGGGGGGGGATGGGGGGCATGGATGTGGGGACGGGGGGCATGGCTGTGGGGTGCAGGGGGGTGGCTGTGGGGATGGGGAGGGATGCGGGGCACAGTGTGGGGATGGGGGACACGGCTGTGGGGATGGGGGGCACAGATGTGGGGACGGGGGGGCACGGCTGTAGGGTGCAGGGGGGCGGCTGTGGGGACAGGGGGGCACGGCTGTGGGGATGGGGAGGGACAGGGGTCATGGCTGTGGGGACGGGGGGCACGGCTGTGGGTGCAGAGGGGTGGCTGTGGGGACGGGGAGGGATGGGGGGCACAGTGTGGGGATGGGGGGCACGGTTGTGGGGATGGGGGGTGGCTGTGGGGATGGGGGGCACGGCTGTGGGTGCAGGGGGGTGGCTGTGGGGATGGGGGGCACGGCTGTGGGGATGGGGGGCACGGTTGTGGGGATGGGGGGCACGGCTGTGGGTGCAGGGGGGTGGCTGTGGGGATGGGGGGCACGGCTGTGGGGATGGGGGGCACGGCTGTGGGTGCAGGGGGGTGGCTGTGGGGACAGGGGGGCGGCTGTTGGGAAGGGGAGGGACAGGGGGGTCACAGCCGTGGGGACGGGGAGGGACGGGGGGCATGGCTGTGGGGTGCAGGGGGGCGGCTGTGGGGATGGGGAGGGACAGGGGGCACAGTTGTGGGGACGGGGGGCATGGTTGTGGGGATGGGGGCTGGCTTTGGGGACGGGGGACACGGCTGTGGGGTGCAGGGGGGCAGCTGTGGGGATGGGGAGGGACGGGGGGGTCACGGCCATGGGGACGGGGAGGGATGGGGGACACGGCTCTGGGGATGGGGGACATGGATGTGGGTGCAGGGGGGCAGCTGTGAGGACGGGGGGTGGCTGTGGGGTCGGGGGGGCACGTCTGTGGGTGCAGGGGGGCGGCTGTGGGCATGGGGAGGGATGGGGGGGGGCACGGCTGTGGGGACGGGGGCACGGCTGTGGGTGCAGGGGGGTGGCTGTGGGGACAGGGGGTGGCTGTGGGGATGGGGGGGACAGGGGGCACAGTGTGGGGATGGGGGGCACGGCTGTGGGTGCAGGGGGTGGCTGTGGGGACGGGGGGCATGGTTGTGGGGATGGGGGGCACGGCTGTGGAGTTCAGGGGGGCAGCTGTGAGGACGGGGGGTGGCTGTGGGGACAGGGGGCACGGCTGTGGGGACGGGGAGGGACGGGGGCACAGTGTGGGGACGGGGGGCCCAGTGTGGGGAGGGGGGGCACGGCTGTGGGGACGGGGAGGGACGGGGGCACAGTGTGGGGACGGGGGGCACAGTGTGGGGATGGGGGGCACGGCTGTGGGGACGGGGAGGGACGGGGGCACAGTGTGGGGACGGGGGGCACAGTGTGGGGATGGGGGGCACGGCTGTGGGGACGGGGAGGGACGGGGGACACGGCTGTGGGGATGGGGGACATGGATGTGGGTGCAGGGGGGCAGCTGTGGGGACGGGGGGCATGGCTGTGGGGACGGGGAGGGACGGGGGCACAGTGTGGGGATGGGGGGCACAGTGTGGGTGAAGGGGGTGGCTGTGGGGTCGGGGGGGCACGGCTGTGGGTGCAGGGGGGTGGCTGTGGGGATGGGGAGGGACGGGGGGCACAGTTGTGGGTACGAGGGGTCATGGCTGTGGGGACGGGGGCCACCGAGCCCCCCTCCGGCCCCCCAGCGGTGCCACCGGTGTCACCGTGCCCCCGTGTGCCCCCCCCAGTCCATCCTGACCGTCAGCCTGTCCTACATGGTGGGCATGATCGCCAGCTTCTACGACACGGACGCCGTCATCATGGCCGTGGGCATCACCGTCGCCGTCTGCTTCTCGGTCGTCATCTTCTCGCTCCAGGTGGGCGCCGGGGGGGGGTGGGGGGGCAGCTGGGGGACCCCCCTGGGGTGGGGGGCTCTGAACTGGGTGTATGACCCCCCCCCAACTGGGGTGGGGGGCTCTGAACTGGGCACACCCCCCCCTGACTCCCAACTGGGGTGGGGGCTCCAAACTGGGTGTATGACCCCCCCTAGCTGGGGTGGGGGGCTCCAAACTGGGCACATCCCCCCCCTGACTCCCAGTTGGGGTGGGGGTCTCTGAACTGGGTGCATGACCCCTCCTGGCTGGGGTGGGGGGCTCTGAACTGGGCACACCCCCCCCTGACTCCCAGTTGGGGTGGGGGCTCCAAACTGGGTGCATAACCCCCCCCAGCTGGGTTGAGGGGCTCTGAACTGGGTCTATGACCCCCCCCAACTGGGGTGGGGGTCTCTGAACCGGGTCTATGACCCCCCCCAACTGGGGTGGGGGTCCCTGAACTAGGTGTATGACCCCCCTGACTCCCAGTTGGGGTGGGGGTCCCTGAACTGGGTGCATAACCCCCCCCAGCTGGGGTGGGGGTCTCTGAACTGGGTGTATGACCCCCCCAACTGGGGTGGGGGGGCTCCAAACTGGGCACACCCCCCCCTGACTCCCAGCTGGGGTGGGGGTCTCCAAACCAGGTGTATGACCCCCCCAACTGGGGCGGGGGGCTCCAAACTGGGCACACGACCCCCCTGACTCCCAACTGGGGTGGGGGTCTCTGAACTGGGTGCATAACCCCCCCCAGCTGGGTTGAGGGGCTCTGAACTGGGTCTATGACCCCCCCCAACTGGGGTGGGGGGGCTCCAAACTGGGTGCATGACCCCCCTGGGCTCCCTGCTGGGGTGGGGGGCTCCAAACCCCCTTGGTTGGGGTGGGGGTCCCTGAACTGGGTGTATGACCCCCCCCAACTGGGGTGGGGGTCCCTGAACTAGGTGTATGACCCCCCTGACTCCCAGTTGGGGTGGGGGTCCCTGAACTGGGTGCATAACCCCCCCCAGCTGGGGTGAGGGGCTCTGAACTGGGTGTATGACCCCCCCCAACTGGGGTGGGGGTCTCCAAACTGGGCATACCCGCCCCCTGACTCCCAGTTGGGGTGGGGGCTCCAAACTGGGTGTATGACCCCCCCAACTGGGGTGGGGGGCTCTGAACTGGGTGTATGACCCCCCCAACTGGGGTGGGGGGCTCCAAACTGGGCACACCCCCCCCCCGACTCCCAGCTGGGGTGGGGGTCTCCAAACCAGGTGTATGACCCCCCCCAACTGGGGTGGGGGTCCCTGAACTGGGTGTATGACCCCCCCAGCTGGGGTGGGGGTCCCTGAACTGGGTGTATGGCTCCCCCTGGCTCCCAGTTGGGGTGGGGGGCTCGGAACTGGGTGTATGACCCCCCTGGCTGGGGTGGGGGTCTCCGAACCCCCCCTGTCCGGGGCAGGGGTCTCACCCCCCCCCCATCTGACCCCCCCCCCCCCAGACCAAGTACGACTTCACCTCGTGCCGCGGCGTCCTCGTCATCTGCCTCGTCGTCCTCGTCCTCTTCTCCCTCCTCTGCATCTTCATCCGGAGCCGCATCCTCGACATCGTCTACGCGTCCCTGGGGGCGCTGCTCTTCACCTGCGTGAGTGGGGGGGGGGCTGCAGAGGGGACCCCCCCCCGTGGGACCCCCCCCCCCGACACCCCCTCCCCACCCGCCGCACCCCCAGGGCTCGGCCTGTGGGACCCCGGGCTGTGGGTGGGGGGTGCAGAACCCCAGACCCAGCTGCGGGCATGGTGGGGGGGGGGGCTGTGGGGGTCCTGCCCCCCCCGTGCCCCCCCCCGCGCCCCCCCCCCACCCCCTGTGCCCCCCCCACACCCCCTCCCCATGTACCAGACCCCCAGGGCTCAGGCTGTGGGTGGGGGGGGGTTGCAGGACCCCAGACCCAGCTGGGGGCATTGTGGGGGGGTGGTGGTGGGTGGGGGGGGGCTGTGGGGGTCCTGCCCCCCCCGTGCCCCCCCTGATGCCCCCTCCCCATGTACTGGACCCCCAGGGCTCAGGCTGTGGGACCCCAGGCTGTGGGTGGGTGGGGGGGTGGTTCAGGACCCCAGACCCAGCCGGGTGCATTGGGGGGTGATGGCCCCACTGGTGGGGGGCTGTGGGGGTCCTACCCCCCCCCGTGCCCCCCCCCACACCCCCCGTGACCCCCCCCCCCACCCCCTGTGCCCCCCCACACACCCCCTCCCCATGTACCAGACCCCCAGGGCTCAGGCTGTGGGGGGGGGGGGGGCTGCAGGACCCCAGACCCAGCCGGGGGCATTGGGGGGTGATGATGGTGGTGGGGGGGGCTGTGGGGGTCCTGCCCCCCCCCGTGCCCCCCCTGACACCCCCTCCCCATGTACCAGACCCCCAGGGCTCAGGCTGTGGGTGGGGGGGGGGTTCAGGACCCCAGACCCAGCTGGGGGCATGGTGGGGTGGTGGTGGTGGTGGGGGGGGGGCTGTGGGGGTCCTGCCCCCCCCGTGCCCCCCCTGATGCCCCCTCCCCATGTACCAGACCCCCAGGGCTCAGGCTGTGGGTGGGGGGGGGTTCAGGACCCCAGACCCAGCTGGGGGCATTGGGGGGTGATGATGGTGGTGGGGGGGGCTGTGGGGGTCCTGCCCCCCCCGTGTCCCCCCCTCTGCCCCCCCACACCCCCTATGCCCCCCTGACACCCCCTCCCCATGTACCAGACCCCCAGGGCTCAGGCTGTGGGTAGGGGGGGTGGGGGGGGGTTCAGGACCCCAGACCCAGCCGGGGGCATTGGGGGGTGATGATGGTGGTGGGGGGGGGCTGTGGGGGTCCTGCCCCCCCCGTGCCCCCCCCCACACCCCTCCCACACCCCCTCCCCACCTTTCAGACCCCCAGGGCTCAGGCTGTGGGTCCCCAGGCTGTGGGTGGGAGGGGTTCAGGGGTGATGGGGGGTGATGGCCTTGCTGGGGGGGGGGCTGTGGGGGTCCTGCCCCCCCCGGTACCCCCCCCCACGCCCCCCCCTCGCCCCCCCCCCCGCAGTTCCTGGCCGTGGACACGCAGCTCATCCTGGGCAACAAGCAGCTGGCGCTCAGCCCCGAGGAGTACATCTTCGCCGCCCTCAACCTCTACACCGACATCATCAACATCTTCCTCTACATCCTCGCCATCATCGGCCGGGCCAAGGAGTAGCCCCCCCCCCCCCAAATCCACCCCCGCCCCCCCCCTTTGTGCCCCCCACCCCCCACTTTGTGCCCACCCCCCCCCCCCATCCCCGGCGCCGTTTGATGTTCTGTCGCCCCCCCTCGTCGCTTCTGCCCCCCCCTGACCCGGGGGGGGGCTGGGGGGGGGCACGAGGGTCCCGAGGGAGGAGAGTGTGGCCTCTGCCCCCCCCCGCAGCCCCCCGCAGCCCCCTGCCCACCCCCCGCTGTGAATACGGCCTGGCCCCCCCCCCCCACGCTCAACGAGGACTGGAAGCACTTTGCCCCCCCACACTGGAGCCCACCCCCCATCCCTGCCCACCCCTGCCCAGGCTGGGGGTCCCAGCCCCATGCCACCACCCCTGTCCAGGCTGGGGGTCCCGGCCCCCTCCCCAGCCCCATGCCACCACCCCTGCCCAGGCTGGGGGTCCCAGCCCCCTCCCCAGCCCCATGCCACCACCCCTGTCCAGGCTGGGGGTCCCAGCCTCCTCCCCTGCCCACCCCTGCCCAGGCTGGGGGTCCCGGCCCCCTCCCATGCCCACCCCTGCCCAGGCTGGGGGTCCCGGCCCCCTCCCCAGCCCCCTGCCCACCCCTGCCCAGGCTGGGGGTCCCAGCCCCCTCCCCAGCCCCCTGCCCACCCCTGCCCAGGCTGGGGGTCCCGGCCTCCTCCCCTGCCCACCCCGGCCCCCCCCTGTCCAGGCTGGGGGTCCCGGCCCCCTCCCCCCCCCCATGCCACCACCCCTGCCCAGGCTGGGGGTCCCGGCCTCCTCCCCTGCCCACCCCTGCCCACCCCTGTCCAGGCTGGGGGTCCCGGCCCCCTCCCCAGCCCCATGCCACCACCCCTGCCCAGGCTGGGGGTCCCGGCCTCCTCCCCTGCCCACCCCTGCCCACCCCTGTCCAGGCTGGGGGTCCCGGCCCCCTCCCCAGCCCCATGCCACCACCCCTGCCCAGGCTGGGGGTCCCGGCCTCCTCCCCTGCCCACCCCTGCCCAAGCTGGGGGTCCCGGCCCCCTGCCCACTCCTGGCTCCAGCCTCTGCGGTCAATAAACCTCCGTCTCGTTCCTCCTTCCCCCCCCCAGCTCCTTCCTCCGCCGTTGCTGCCCCCGGCTCTGCCCCTGCCCGGGCCGTGCCCCAGGGGCTCCACCGGCACCCAGCCCTGGCCCTGGCACCAGCTGGGGGGTCCTGGAGGGGGCTGGTGGGGGTCCCGGCCCCCTGGCAGTGCCAGGCCCGGCTGCTGCTGCCTCTCACAGAGTCACTGAGGTTGGCAGAGCCCTCTGGGCTCATCGAGTCCAACCATTGCCCTGACACCACCATGGCAACTAGACCAGGGCACTAAGGGCCATGGCCAGGCTTTTCTTCAACCCCTCCAGAGATGGTGACTCCACCACCTCCCTGGGCAGCCCCTTCCAGTGTCTAATGACCCTTGCTGAGAAGAAATGCTTCCTGATGTCCAACCTGACCCTCCCCTGGCCAAGCTTGAGGCTGTGTCCTCTTGTCCTATCGCTAGTTGCCTGGGAGAAGAGGCCGACTCCCACTGCGCTACAACCTCCCTTCAGGTAGGTGTAGACTGCACTAAGGTCACCTCTGAGCCTCCTCTTCTCCAGGCTAAACACCCCCAGCTCCCTCAGCCGTTCCTCGCAGGTCAGACCCTCCAGACCCTTCCCCAGCTTGGTCGCCCTGATGTTTGCTGGGAGGCCTCCTCAGCCATCTCCAGTCCAGGAGGTCCCTCCAGTGCGTTGATGATAACTTTCTGATGCAAATGCTGGATGAGCCAACGAGGAGAGGAGCGCTGCTGGGTCTGATCCTCACTAACAAGGAGGGTCTGGTTGAAGAGGTGAAGGTTGAGGGCAGCCTTGGTTGTAGCGACCATGAGATGGTAGAGTTCAGGATCTCATGTGGCAGGACCAGAATAGCTAGCAGAACCACAACCCTGGGCTTCAGGAGGGCCAACTTTGGCCTTCTCAAGCAATTGCTCGGGGAAGTCCCATGGGACAGGGTACTAGAAGGTAAGGGGGCCCAAGAGAGTTGGTTAGCATTCAAGGACTGCTTCTTCTGAGCTTAAGACCAGAGCATCCCAACAGGTAGGAAGTCAAGGAAGGGCACCAGGAGACCTGCATGGTCACTCCAGTCTTCAAAAAGGGCAAGAAGGAGGACCCGGGTGACTATAGACTGGTCAGCCTCTCCTCCATCCCAGGAAAGGTGATGGAGCAACTTGTCCTTGGTGCTGTCTCTAGGCACATCAAGGATAGGGGGATCATTAGGGGCACTCAGCATGGCTTCACCAACGGGAAGTCTTGCTCAACCAACTTGATAGCCTTTTATGAGGATGTTACCCGGTGGATAGATGATGGTAAAGCTGTGGACGTGGTCTGTCTTGATGTCACTAAAGCGTTTGACACGGTCTCCCACAGCATCCTCGCAGCTAAACTGGGGAAGTGTGGTCTGGATGGTCGGGTAGTGAGGTGGGTTGGGAACTGGGTGAAGGAAAGAAGCCAGAGAGTGGTGGTCAATGGGACAGAGTCCAGTTGGAGGCCTGTGTCTAGCGGAGTCCCTCAAGGGTCGGTACTGGGACCAGTTCTATTCAATATATTCATTAATGACTTGGATGAGGGAATAGAGTGCACTGTCAGCAAGTTCGCTGATGACACAAAACTGGGAGGAGTGGCTGACACCCCAGTGCTGCCCTTCAGAGAGACCTGGACAGGCTGGAGAGCTGGGTGGGGAGAAATTTAATGGACTACAACAAGGGCAAGTGTAGAGTCCTGCATCTGGGCAAGAACAACCCCATGGACCAGTACAAGTTGGGGACAGAGCTGTTGGAGAGCAGCGTAGGGGAAAGGGACCTGGGGGTCCTGGTGGACCACAGGATGACCATGAGCCAGCAGTGTGCCCTTGTGGCCAAGAAGGCCAATGGCATCCTGGGGTGTATTAGAAGGGGTGTGGTCAGCAGGTCAAGAGAGGTTCTCCTCCCCCTCTACTCTGCCCTGGTGAGGCCGCATCTGGAATATTGTGTCCAGTTCTGGGCCCCTCAGTTCAAGAAGGACAGGGAACTGCTAGAGAGAGTCCAGCGCAGAGCCACGAAGATGATTAAGGGAGTGGAACATCTCCCTTATGAGGAGAGGCTGAGGGAGCTGGGTCTCTTTAGCTTGGAGAAGAGGAGACTGAGGGGTGACCTCATTAATGTTTATAAATATGGAAAGGGCAAGTGTCATGAGGATGGAGCCAGGCTCTTCTCAGTGACATCCCTTGACAGGACAAGGGGCAATGGGTGCAAGCTGGAACACAGGAGGTTCAACCTCAACATGAGGAAGAACTTCTTTACTGTGAGGGTTACAGAGCCCTGGCACAGGCTGCCCAGAGAGGGTGTGGAGTCTCCTTCTCTGGAGACATTCAAACC
>NW_027167575.1:0-10913 GCF_013368605.1 Nyctibius grandis
CCCCCCCCCCCCAGTGCCACCATCATCCCTGTCCCCATCCCTGTCCCCCCTCCATCCCTGTCCCCCCCCCCAGTGTCACTTCCATCCCTGTCCCCCCCTGTCCCCCCTGTCCCCCTGTCCCCCCCCCCCAGTGTCACCTCCATCCCTGTCCCCCCCTGTCCCCCCCCTGTCCCCCCCCTGTCCCCCTACCTGGCCGCCAGCACCCCGGCCCTCTCCCGGCCCACCCCGGCCCGCCTCAGCCCGGCCCGGCCCAGCACGAAGAGCCCCGGGAAGAAGAGGAGCCCGGCGGGGAGCGCGGCCCCGGGGGGGGCCATGGCGGGGGCGGGGCTTAGGGGGGGCGTGGCCTAAAGGGGCGGGGCCTCAGGGGCGGTGCCAAGGGGGGGGGGGGGCTTGAGGGATGAGGGTGACAACCCCCCCCCCCCCCCCCCCCCCCCCCCCCCCCCCCCCCCCCCCCCCCCCCCCCATGGGACCTGGGTGTCCCCAGCGCGGCTTAAACACTCCCCTCATTTGCATATATTTGCATCTCGCCGCGCCTCTCGCCTCATCTACTCCGCCCTCCTCATTTGCATACATTAGCCTACGCGCCCCCCCGCCGCTCCTCGTCGTCATGGCGACCGGAGGGGGGGAATGCGCATGCGCGCAGCCGCGCGTTCTGATTGGCCGCCGCGGCGGCCAATGGGGAAGGGAGGAGGGGGCGCGTTGCTAGGCAGAGTGGGCGGGCGGAAGTGAGGGGCGGGGCCGCGGCTCTGGCGGCCAATAGGAAGGCGCGGCGCGGGGGGTTGCCATGGCGAGGGCGAGCCGCGCATGCGCAGGGCCGCATATTAATGAGGTAGGCCTGCGTGAGGGGTAATTAGCATACTCCTAATTAAATATGCATAGTATGCTGATGAATATTAATGAGATTATGTCAAACGCGCCGCTGGGGGGGGGCCGTTGCCATGGAAACCGCCCCATGGTTGCTATGGGGGGGCTGTTGCCATGGCAACGGTGTGACCCGCCCCCAAGGGACCCCCTAAAAATGGGGGAGGGGGTTAAAGGGGGGGGAGGGGAGGCCCCAAAGGGGGGGGGAGGGGTAAAAAGGGGGGGGGGGGACACACACAAGGGGGGGGAGGGGCCTTAAAGTGGTAGGGGGGAGCCCCGAAATTATGGGGGGGCCCTTAAAGGGGGGGGGAGGGGAGGCCTTTCCCCTCCCCCACCGCTCGCGCAGGGCAATGGGGGGGGGAGGGGGGGGGTGGGGGAGGAGGAGGAGGGGGAGGGGCGCCTATTTTGGGCGGCCGAAAGGGCAGAGGTCACCTGAGAAGGTCACAAAGGGGGGGGGGGGGGGGCCTTACCCTATAGGGAGCCCCTATATAAGGGGTAGCCCCCGGCCCCCCCCCGGCAGTGCCGCACTTGGACACTCAAAGGTAAGGTTATGGGGGGGGTGGGGGGACCCCCCTGCACCCCAACCCCCCCCCCCGTCCCCCACCACCCCCCCCTTGGACAACACCCCCCCCCCCCAATACCCCCCGCACCCCAACCCCCCCCCTCTTGGACACCCCCCACCCCCCTGCACCCCCCCTTTGCACCCCCCCCCTTGGCACCCCAATATCCCTCGCGCACCCTAACCCCCCCCCGACACCCCCACACCCCCCAGGGAGCCTCCCCCCCCTCCCCAGCACCCTAAAATCCCCCTGGGACCCCTAAAACCCCCCCCAAAACTTGAGTGGGCCCCACCGTGACTCAGCCAGAGGCCGTCGCCCCTTTAAGGCCGTCGCCCCTTTAAGGCCGTCGCCCCTTTAAGGCCGTCGCCCCTTTAAGGCCGTCGCCCCTTTAAGGCCGTCGCCCCTTTAAGGCCGTCGCCCCTTTAAGGCCGTCGCCCCTTTAAGGCCGTCGCCCCTTTAAGGCCGTCGCCCCTTTAAGGCCGTCGCCCCTTTAAGGTATCATCCAAGGCGGGGGGGGGGGGGGCGCGGTGACGTCACGGCGCAGCCCGCCCGCGTGCGTTTCCCGCCGCTCCCCGTGAGGAGGTTTGAGGGGGGGATTTGGGGTGAAAAAGGGCGATTTTGGGTTAAAATGGCGGATTTTGGGGTTTGGGGGGAAATTTTGGGGTAAAAATGGGGATTTTTGGGGTTAAAAGGGCAGATTTTGGGGTAAAAATGGGGATTTTTGGGGTAAAAATGGGGATTTTTGGGGTTAAAAGGGCAGATTTTGGGGGTAAAAATGGGGATTTTGGGGTAAAAATGGGGATTTTGGGGAAATTCTGAGGTAAAAATGTGGATTTTTGGGGTTAAAAGGGCGGATTTTGGGGTAAAAGGGGCAGATTTTGGGGTGAAAATGGCGGATTTGGGGGTTTGGGGGAAAATTGTGAGGGAAAAATGTGGATTTTTGGGGTAAAAGTGGCGGATTTTGGGGTAAAAATGGGGATTTTGGGGTAAAAATGGGGATTTTGGGGTAAAAAAGGTGGATTTTGGGGAAATTCTGAGGTAAAAATGCAGATTTTTGGGGTGAAAATGGCGGATTTTGGGGTTTGGGGAAAATTGTGAGGGAAAAATGTGGATTTTTGGGGTGAAAATGGGGATTTTTGGGGTAAAAGGGGCAGATTTTGGGGGTTTCGAGGGGATTTTTGGGGTAAAAAAGGCGGATTTGGGGTAAAAAAGGCAGATTTTGGGGTTTGGAGAGAAATATTCTGAGGTAAAAATGTGGATTTTTGGGGTGAAAAGGGCAGATTTGGGGGTTTGAGGGGAGATTTTGGGGTAAAAATGGGGGTTTTGGGGGTAATTGTGAAGTAAAGAGCAGATTTTGGGGTAAAAAGGGCAGATTTTGGGGGTGTGGGGGGAATTATGAGGTAAAATGGCGGATTTTGGGGTAAAAATGTCAGATTTTGGGGTTAAAAGGGCAGATTTTGGGGTTTGGAGGAGATTTTAAGGGGAAAAAGGCAGATTTGGGGGTTTGAGGGCAGATTTTGGGGTAAAAATGTGGATTTTTGGGTAAAAAGGGCAGATTTTTTGGGAAATTATGAGGTAAAATGGCGGATTTGGGGGTAAAAGGCAGATTTTGGGGGTTTCGAGGGGATTTTGGGGTAAAAACAGATTTTGGGGGTAAAAAAGGCAGATTTGGGGGGTTGGAAGGAGATTTTGGGGTAAAAATGTGGAATTTTTGGGTAAAAAGGGCAGATTTTGGGGGTTTGAGGGGAGATTTGGGGGTAAAAGGGGCAGATTTTGGGGTAAAAATGGCAGATTTTGGGGGTTGGAGGGAAAATTGTGAGGGGAAAAATGTGGATTTTTGGGGGTGAAGGGGCAGATTTTGGGGTGAAAAAGGCAGATTTTGGGGTGTGGAGAGAAATTGTGAGGGAAAAATGTGGATTTTTGGGGTGAAAAGGGCAGATTTTGGGGTTTGAGGGGAAATTGTGAGAGAAAATGGCAGATTTTGGGGTAAACGGGGCAGATTTTGGGGTAAAAAGGGCAGATTTTGGGCGTTGGGGGAAATTGTGAGGGAAAAATATGGATTTTTGGGGTAAAAAGGGCAGATTTTGAGGTGTGGGGGGAGATTGTGAGGTAAAAAAGGTGGATTTTTAGGGTTAAAAAGACAGATTTTGGTGCCTGGAGGGAGATTTTGGGGTAAAAAGGGCAGATTTGGGGGTTTGAGGGGAGATTTTTGGGGTAAAAGAAGCAGATTTTGGGGTTTCAGGGAGATTTTGGGGTGAAAAGGGCAGATTGTGGGGTAAAAATATGGATTTTGGGGTAAAAAGGGCAGATTTGGGGGTTTGAGGGAAAAATCTGAGGTAAAAATGTGGATTTTTGGGGGTGAAAATGGCAGGTTTGGGGGTTTGAGGGGAGATTTTGGGGTAAAAAGGGCAGATTTTGGGGGTGTGGGGGGAATTATGAGGTAAAAATGTGGATTTTTACCCCAAAACTGGCAGATTGGGGGGTAAAAGGGGCAGATTTTGGGGTAAAAAGGGCAAATTTGGGGGTGTGGGGAGAAATTGTGAGGGAAAAATTGCAGATTTTGGGGTTAAAAAGGCAGATTTGGGGCTAAAAAGGTCGATTTTGGGGTGAAAAGGGGCAGATTTGGGGTTAAAAAGGCCGATTTTGGTGCCTGGAGGGAGATTTTTGGGGTGAAAGGGGCAGATTTTGAGGGGAAAAAAGGCCGATTTTGGGGTCTGGAGAGAGATTTTGGGGTGAAAGGGGCAGATTTGGGGCTAAAAAGGTCAATTTTGGGGTGAAAAAGGCCGATTTTAGGGTCTGGAGAAAGATTTTGGGGCTAAAAGTGCAACTTTTGGTGCTCGGAGGGTGATTTTTAGGGTAAAAGTGGCCGGTTTGGGGCTTCCTGCCCTTGAGCTGCCCTTGGAGGGGAGGGGGGGGGGGGGGCGGGGGGGCGGGGCCTCCCGTGGCCACGTGGCGGTGACGTCATTGATGCCCGTGCTGACGTCATCGGTGATGTCACCGCAGCCGCCGCCATGTCCCCGCCGGTGCCGGCGCTGACCCCGGAGCAGAAGCAGGAGCTGGCGACCATCGCCCAGCGCATCGTGGCGCCCGGCAAGGGCATCCTGGCCGCCGATGAGTCCACTGGTGGGCACTGGGGGGGACTGGGAGGGAGTGGGAGGGGATTGGGGGGCACTGGGAGGGACTGGGAGGGAACTGGGGGGCACTGGGAGGGACTGGAGGGGACTGGGAGGGGATTGGGGGGCACTGGGAAGGGATTGAGGGGCACTGGGGGCCACTGGGAAGGCACTGGGAGCTACTGGGGAAGCACTGGGAGGCTACTGGGAGTCACTGGGACAGCATCAGGCAGTTACTGGGAGTTACTGGGAGGGAGTGGAGTGCACTGGGAGGGCACTGGGAGGGGATTGAGGGGCACTGGGAGGGACTGGGAGGGGACTGGGGGACACTGGGAGGGACTGGGGGGCTACTGGGAGTCACTGGGACAGCATCAGGCAGTTACTGGGAGTTACTGGAAGGGACTGGGAGGGACTGGGAGTGGATTGGGGGCACTGGGAGGGGAGTGCGGGGCACTGGGGGGGACTGGGGGGCACTGGGAGTCACTGGGACAGCATCAGGCAGTTACTGGGAGGGGACTGGGGGGCACTGGGAGGGACTGGGGGGCACTGAGAGGGGACTGGGAGGGACTGGGGGGCTACTGGGAGTCACTGGGACAGCATCAGGCAGTTACTGGGAGGCACTGGGAGGGTATTGGGGGGGCACTGGGAGGGGACTGGGGGGCACTGGGAGGGGACTGGGAGGGACTGGGGGGCTACTGGGAGACATTGGGACAGCATCAGGGAGTTACTGGGAGGCACTGGGAGGGGATTGGGGGGGGACTGGGAGGGGACTGGGGGGGGACTGGGAGGGGACTGGGAGGGATTGGGAGGGCACTGGGAGGGGATTGGGAGGGCACTGGGAGGGGATTGGGGGGCACTGGGAGGGACTGGGGGCTACTGGGGCAGCACTGGGAGGCTACTGGGAGTCACTGGGACAGCATCAGGCAGTTACTGGGAGTTACTGGGAGGGAGTGGAGTGCACTGGGAGGGGATTGGGGAGCACTGGGAAGGTACTGGGAGTGGATTGGGGGCACTGGGATGGACTGGGAGGGGACTGGGAGGGGATTGGGGGGGACTGGGAAGGGACTGGGAAGGGACTGGGAAGGGACTGGGAGGGGACTGGGAAGGGACTGGGAGGGGATTGGGGGGCACTGGGAGCTACTGGGGAAGCACTGGGAGGCTACTGGGAGTCACTGGGACAGCATCAGGCAGTTACTGGGAGTTACTGGGAGGGAGTGGAGTGCACTGGGAGGGGATTGGGGAGCACGGGGAAGGTACTGGGAGTGTACTGGGAGACACTGGGAGGGACTGGGAAGGTACTGGGGTGCACTGGGAAGGGACTGGGAGGGGATTGGGGGGCACTGGGAGTTACTGGGGGCTACTCGGGAAGCACGGGGAGGCTACTGGGAGTCACTGGGACAGCATCAGGCAGTTACTGGGAGGCACTGGGAGTTACTGGGAGGGACTGGGGGGCACTGGGAAGTACTGGGTGGGGATTGGGAGACACTGGGAGCAACTGGGAGGGGACTGGGAGCTACTGGAACACACTGGGAGGGCACTGAGAGTTACTGGGAGTCACTGGGTCGACAACAGGCAGCAACTGGGAGGGCACTGGGGGGCACTGGGAGGGCACTGGGGGGCACTGGGAGGGGATTGCGGGGCACTGGGAGCAACTGGGAGGGGACTGGGAGCTACTGGGAGGTACTGGGGCAGCACTGGGAGGACACTGGGAGCTACTGGGAGACACCAGGGCTGGACTGGGAAGTACTGGGAGGCACTGGGGCAGCATGAGGAGGCCTGTAGGCCATACTGGTTTATACTGGGAGTAACTGGTTTATATTGGGATGGCTGCAGGGAGCGTGGGGAAGCAGCTGAGCAACTTGAGGTGGCACCAGGGGCACCCTGAGAACTCCCAGGCTGGAACTGGGAGCTACTGGGAGGCACTGGGGTAGCATGAGGAGACCAGTGGGTGTTACTGGGCTATACTGGGATGAACTGGTTTATACTGGGAGTTACTGGTTTATAGTGGGATGGTGTCTGGGAGCATCGCAAAGAATCTGAGCACCTTCAGGTGGCACCAGGGGTGTCCTGAGAGCTCCTGGAACAGCACTGGGAGCTACTGGGAGGCACTGGGATAGCGTGAGGAGACCAGTGGGGGTTACTGGTTTATACTGGGCTGAACTGGTTTATACTGCGATGGCTGCAGGGAGCGTGGGGAAGCAGCTAAGCACCTCGAGGTGACACCAGGGGGGTCCTGAGAGCTCCTAGAGCAGCACTGGGAGCTACTGGGAGGCACTGGGATAGCGTGAGGCGATCAGTGGGTGTTAATGGTTTATACTGGGAGTAACTGGTTTATACTGGGATGGTGTCTGGGAGCATTGCAAAGAGTCTGGGCACCTTCAGGTGACACCAGGGGGTCCTGAGAGCTTCTGGAGCAGCACTGGGAGCTACTGGGAGGCACTGGGGCAGCATGGGGAGACCAGTGGGTGTTACTGGGCTATACTGGGATGAACTGGTTTATACTGGGATGGCTGCAGGGAGCATGGGGAAGCATCTGAGCACCTTCAGGTGGCACCAGGGGGTCCTGAGAGCTTCTGGAGCAGCACTGGGAGGCACTGGGGCAGCACAGGCAGGCCTGTAGGCCATACTGGTTTATACTGGGAGTAACTGGTTTATACTGGGACGGCTGCAGGCAGCATTGCAAAGAGTCTGAGCACTTCAAGGTGACACCGGGGAGGTCCTGAGAGCTCCTGGGGCTGCACTGGGAACTACTGGGAGGCACTGGGGCAGCATAAGGAGACCAGTGGGTGTTACTGGTTTATACTGGGATGAACTGGTTTATACTGGGACGGTTGCAGGCAGCATTGCAAAGAGTCTGAGCAGTTCAAGGTGACACCGGGGAGGTCCTGAGAGCTCCTGGGGCAGCACTGGGAGCTACTGGGAGGCAGTGGGACAGCATAAGGAGACCAGTGGGTGTTACTGGTTTATACTGGGAGTAACTGGTTTATACTGGGATGGCGTCTGGGAGCATTGCAAAGAGTCTGGGCACCTTCAGGTGACACCAGGGGGTCCTGAGAGCTTCTGGAGCAGCACTGGGAGCTACTGGGAGGCACTGGGATAGCGTGAGGAGACCAGTGGGTGTTACTGGTTTATACTGGGAGTAACTGGTTTATACTGGGATGGCTGCAGGGAGTGTGGGGAAGCAGCTGAGCAACTTGAGGTGGCACCAGGGGGGTCCTGAGAGCTCCTGGGGCTGCACTGGGAGCTACTGGGGCAGCATGAGGAGGGCTGTAGGCCATACTGGTTTATACTGGCATGAACTGGTTTATACTGGGATGGTGACTGGGAGCTTGCAAAGTGTTTGAGAACTTCCAGGTGGCACCAGGGGGGTCCTGAGAGCTTCTGGGACTGCACTGGGAGCTACTGGGAGGCACTGGGATAGTGTGAGGAGACCAGTGGGTGTTATTGGGCTATACTGGGATGAACTGGTTTGTACTGGGATGGCTGCAGGGAGCGTGGGGAAGCATCTGAGAACTTCAAGGTGGCACCAGGGGGGTCCTGAGAGCTTCTGGAGCAGCACTGGGATGCACTGGGGCAGCATGAGGAGGCCTGTGGGCCATACTGGTTTATACTGGGAGTAACTGGTTTATACTGGGGTGGCTGCAGGCAGCATTGCAAAGAGTCTGAGCACCTTCAGGTGACACCGGGGAGGTCCTGAGAGCTCCTGGGGCTGCACTGGGAGCTACTGGGAGGCACTGGGATAGCGTGAGGAGACCAGTGGGTGTTACTGGTTTATACTGGGATGAACTGGTTTTTACTGGGAGTTACTGGTTTATACTGGGATGGTGACTGGGAGCTTGCAAAGTGTTTGAGAACTTCCAGGTGGCACCAGGGGGGTCCTGAGAGCTCCTGGAGCAGCACTGGGAGCTACTGGGAGGCACTGGGATAGCGTGAGGCGATCAGTGGGTGTTAATGGTTTATACTGGGAGTAACTGGTTTATACTGGGATGGCTCCAGGGAGCATTGCAAAGAGTCTGAGCACCTTCAGGTGACACCAGGGGGGTCCTGAGAGCTCCTGGGGCTGCACTGGGAGGCACTGGGGTGGCATAGGGAGGCCTGTAGGCCATACTGGTTTATACTGGGATGAACTGGTTTATACTGGGATGGTGACTGGGAGCTTGCAAAGTGTTTGAGAACTTCCAGGTGGCACCAGGGGGGGTCCTGACAGCTCCTGGAGCAGCACTGGGAGCTACTGGGAGGCACTGGGATAGCGTGAGGCGATCAGTGGGTGTTAATGGTTTATACTGGGAGTAACTGGTTTATACTGGGATGGCGTCTGGGAGCATTGCAAAGAGTCTGGGCACCTTCAGGTGTCACCGGGGGGTCCTGAGAGCTTCTGGAGCAGCACTGGGAGCTACTGGGAGGCAGTGGGACAGCATAAGGAGACCAGTGGGTGTTAATGGTTTATACTGGGAGTAACTGGTTTATACTGGGATGGCTGCAGGGAGTGTGGGGAAGCAGCTGAGCAACTTGAGGTGGCACCAGGGGGGTCCTGAGAGCTCCTGGGGCTGCACTGGGAGCTACTGGGGCAGCATGAGGAGGGCTGTAGGCCATACTGGTTTATACTGGGAGTAACTGGTTTGTACTGGGACGCCTCCAGGCAGCATCGCCAAGCGTCTGAGCTCGGTGGGGGCGGAGAACACGGAGGAGAACCGGCGCTGGTACCGGCAGCTGCTGTTCACGGCCGACAGCCGGGTGGACCCGTGCATCGGGGGGGTCATCCTCTTCCACGAGACCCTCTACCAGAAGGCGGACGATGGGCGCCCCTTCCCCCAGGTCATCCGGGGCAAGGGCGCCCTGGTGGGCATCAAGGTGGGCACCTGGGGACACCTTGGGGACACCTCGGGGACGTGGGGACAACGGGGGGGGTGGGGGGACACGGGGGCGTTGGGTGCTCCTTGAACCAGGTCAACCACATCTAAGGTGGCTTCGTGAGGTGGGCTTGGGAGGGGTGAGGTGGGGATGGGTTGGGGACATCTTGGGGACATGGAGGGTCTTGGGGACATGGAGACACCATGGGGACGTCAAGGGTGGTGGGGACGTTGAGGGGACATGGGGTGTTGGGTGCTCCTTGGGTAGGGCGACCACATCTAAGGTGGCTTCATGAGGTGGGCTTGGGAGGGGTGAGGTGGGGATGGGTTGGGGACATCTTGGGGACATCGAGGGTCTTGGGGACATGGAGACACCATGGGGACGTCAAGGGTGGTGGGGACGTTGAGGGGACATGGGGTGTTGGGTGCTCCTTGGGTAGGGCGACCACATCTAAGGTGGCTTCATGAGGTGGGCTTGGGAGTGTTGAGGTGGGGATGGGTTGAGGACATGGAGGTGGCACCTTGGGGACATCGAGGGGACGTCAGGGGTAGTGGGGGTGTCAAGGGTGTTGAGGGGACATGGTGTGTTGGGTGCTCCTTGGGTAGGTCAACCACATCTAAGGTGGCTTCGTCAGGTGGGCTTGGTAGTGTTGAGGTGGGGATGGGTTGGGGACACCTTGGGGACATCGAGGGTCTTGGGGACATGGAGACACCATGGGGACGTCGAGGGTGGTGGGGACATCGAGGGGACATGGGGTGTTGGGTGCTCCTTGGGTAGGTCAACCACATCTAAGGTGGCTTCATGAGGTGGGCTTGGGAGGGTTGAGGTGGGGATGGGTTGGGGACATCAAGGTGGCACCTTGGGGACATGGAGGGGACATGGGGACATCAGGGGTGTTGGGGACATGGAGGGCGTTGGGTGCTCCTTGGGGTAGGTCAACCACATCTAAGGTGGCTTCGTGAGGTGGGCTTGGGAGGGGTGAGGTGGGGATGGGTTGGGGACATCTTGGGGACATGGAGGGTCTTGGGGACATGGAGACACCATGGGGACGTCAAGGGTGGTGGGGACGTTGAGGGGACATGGGGTGTTGGGTGCTCCTTGGGTAGGGCGACCACATCTAAGGTGGCTTCGTGAGGTGGGCTTGGGAGTGTTGAGGTGGCCTTGGTAGTGTTGAGGTGGGGATGGGTTGGGGACACCATGGGGACATGGAGGTGGCACCTTGGGGACATCGAGGGGACGTCAGGGGTGGTGGGGACGTCAAGGGTGTTGGGGGGACGTGGGGTGTTGGGTGCTCCTTGGGCAGGTCAACCACATCTAAGGTGGCTTCATGAGGTGGCCTTGGTAGTGTTGAGGTGGGGATGGGTTGGGGACACCATGGGGACATGGAGGTGGCACCTTGGGGACATCGAGGGGACGTCAGGGGTGGTGGGGACGTGGAGGGTGTTGGGGGGACGTGGGGCGTTGGGTGCTCCTTGGGGCAGGGCGACCACATCTAAGGTGGCTTCGTGAGGTGGGTTTGGGAGTGTTG
>NW_027167576.1:0-10840 GCF_013368605.1 Nyctibius grandis
ACACACACCGGGTCACACACGGGGTCACACACACACACACGGGGTCACACTCACACCGCATCACACCTTGTCACACACACACACAGAAGGTGTCACACACACACGGGGTCACACCTTGTCACACACACACGGTGTCACACACACACACACGGTGTCACACACACACGGTGTCACACACAGACACACGCGGTGTCACATATACACACACACACACGGAGTAACATGTGTCACACACACCCCCCTAACACTGTCTTACACACACACACCGTGTCTCACACACACGGTGTCACATGCACACACACGGGGTCACATGCACACAGTGTCACACACTCACGGGGTCACACACTCACACGGTGTCACATGTACACACACACACGGAGTAACATGTGTCACACACACCCCCCTAACACTGTCTTACACACACACACCGTGTCTCACACACACGGTGTCACATGCACACACACGGGGTCACATGCACACAGTGTCACACACACACGGGGTCACACACACACGGTGTCACACACACACACGGTGTCACATGCACACACAGAGTGTCACGCACACACACCGTGTCACACACAGTGTCACATGTACACACACACACACAATAATATTTGTCACACACACACCCAACACTCTCTTACACCCACACACCATGTCACACACACACACGGTGTCACTCACACACACGGTGTCACTCACACACACGGTGTCACATGTACACACACACACACACGGAGTAACATGTGTCTCTCACACACACACACACACCTCCCCAACACTCTCCTACACACACACGGTGTCACACACCCACACACGGGGTCACACACACACACACGGGGTCACATGTACACACACACACACGGAATAACATGTCTCACACACACCCCCCCCCCAACACTCTCCTACACACACACAGGGTCACACACCCACACACGGTGACACACGCACACACATGGGGTCTCACACACACACACAGAGTAACATGTGTCACACCCCCCCCTCCCAACACTCTCTTACACCCACACACCGTGTAACACGCACACACACGGGGTCACACACCCACACACATGGTGTCACACACCCACACATGGGGTCACATGCACCCAGTGTCACACCCCACACATGGTGTCACTCACACACACGGGGTCACACACACACGGTGTCACATGTACACACACACACACTAACATGTGTCTCACACACACACACACCCCCCCAACACTCTCCTACACACACATGGTGACACACGCACACACACGGTGACACACGCACACGGTGTCACACACACGGTGTCACTCACACACACGGGGTCACACACACACACACGGTGTCACATGTACACACACACGCGGAGTAACGTGTGTCACACACACACACACACCCCCACACCCCCAACACTCTCCTACACACACACGGGGTCACACACACACACGGTGTCACATCTACACACACACGGAGTAACGTGTCACACACACCCAACACTCTCTTACACACTCCCCCACCCCACACACACCCCGTGTCACCCACACACGGTGTCACATGCACACACACGGTGTCACACACTCACACGGCATCACACCTTGTCACACACACACGGTGTCACATGTACACACACCCCCCCCCCAACACTCTCTTACACACACACACACTCACCCCCCCCAGACACCCCCCACACTCGCACCCAACACTCTCACACCAACACACACCCCCGACACACACAACACCCCCCCACACACCCCCCAACACACTCACACCCCCCCACACACCCACAACACCCCCACACACTCACACCCCCCCGACACCCCCCTCCACACACACACACTCACACCCAGACACCCCCCGCCACAACACCCCCCCGCCAAGACACTCAACCCCCCCCAACACTCACACACAACACCCCCCCCAGACACCCGCACACCCCAACACACACAACACCCCACACACACTCTCACACCCCCCCAACACACCCCCACACAGCCACACACTCACACCCCGACACACACAACACCCCCAACACAGTCGCACCCCCGTGGTGCACTCCCAGCCCCCCCCAACACTTACACACACTCTCACACTCAATCTATGCACAACCACACACACACCCCCCCCCCCCTGACACTCACACACCCCCTCAGGACACCCACACACCCCAACACACCCCCCCAGATGCTCACGAACACCCTGACACCCCCGCAACACATTCACACGCCCCAACACTCTGACACACACACTCTCACACACACTCACCCCCAACACCCCCCAAGACACCCGCACACCCCAACACACACCCCCCAGACACACACACACGCTCACGCACACCAACATCCCCCAAACACACTCACACCCCCCCCCAAGACCTACACACACCCCAACACACCCACTCACACCCCAGCACACACTCTCACCCCCCCAACACGCTCTTTGACACACACACACTCACACCCAGACACCCCCCCGCCACAACACCCCCCCAACACTCACACCCACCCACTCACACCCCCCTCCACACACACCCCCAAACACACCCCCACCCAAACGCTCACACCCACAACCACACTCACACCCAACACTCACACCCACACTCCCCCCCCCCCCCACCCCCCACACACACACTCACACTCACACCCACACTCACACCCACACTCACACCCACTCACACACACTCACACCCCACACACACCCACACCTATACACACTCACACCCCTCCAGGACAGTCACATCCCCCCCCCACACACACTCACACCCACACCCACGCACTCACACCCACACAAACACACTCACACCCACTCACCCCCCCCACACACCCACACTCACACCCACCCACACTCACACCCCTCCAGGACAGTCACATCCCCCCCACACACACACTCACACCCACACTCACACCCCCACTCACACCCCCACACACTCACACCCCTCCAGGACAGTCACATCCCCCCCCCACACACAATCTCACACACCCACACACTCACACACCCCCCCACACACACTCAGCCCCCACACACACACACTCACACCCCCCCCACACACACACTCACTCACACCCACACACTCACACCCCCCCACACACACACTCACACCCCCCCACACACACACTCACTCACACCCACACACTCACACCCACACCCACACACTCACACCCCCCCACACACACACTCACCCCCCCCCCACACACTCACTCACACCCACACACTCATACCCACACCCACACACTCACACCCCCACACACACACTCACACCCCCCCCACACACACTCACTCACACCCACACCCCCCCACACACACACTCACCCCCCCCCCACACACACTCACTCACACCCACACCCACACAGCCCCCCCACACACACACACTTACACCCCCCCCACATACACACTCACTCACACCCACACACTCACACCCACTCACACACACTCCCCCCCCCCCCACACACACCCCCACTCACCCCTCCAGGACACTCACATCCCCCCCCACACACAATCCCACACACCAACACCCTCACACCCCCTGACACACACACAACACCCCCCCAACACACTCACACACCCCAACACTCCCTTACACACACCCCCCCCCCCATCCCCACCAGACAGTCGGTGTCTGACACCCCCCCCCAACAAAAAATGAAGCTTTAGGGCTTTAAAATGAGGCTTCGGCCCCTGTAACTGGGGCTTTGGGCCCTAAAATGGGGCTTTGGGCCCTAAAAATTACGGTTTAGACCCTAAAAATGAGGCTTTCTACCCTAAAAGGGGGGTTCAGACCCTAAAAATGTGGATTTTGGCCCTAAAAGCAGGGTTTGGGCCCTAAAAATGTGGCTTTTGGTCACAAAAAGAAGGTTTACGCCGTAAAAATGGCTTTAGACCTTCAAAGAAAAGAGGGTTTGGACCCTAAAATGAGGCTTCGAACACTAAAAATGCAGGTTTTTGGCCCAAAATGGAGGGGTTTGAGCCCTAAAAATGAGGGTTTGGACCTGGAAATGGGGCTTTGGCCCGTAAAAAAGCAGGTTTTGACACTAAAAATGCAGGTTTTGACCCTAAAGATGAGGCTTTAGGGCTTTAAAATGAGGCTTTGGCCCCTGGAACTGGGGCTTTGGGCCCTAAAATGGGGCTTTGGACCCGAAAAATGAGACTTTTGACCTAAAAATGAAGTTTTTGACCCTAAAATAGGGGCAAAAGAGGGTTTTGGGCCCTAAAAATGTTGGTTTGAGCATTAAAACGAAGAGTTTGGACCTTAAAAATGGGCCTTTGGGCCCTCACAATGGGGCCTGAGGCCCTAAAACTGAGGGGCCAGGGCCTAAAACTGACATTTTTGGGCCCAAAAAAAAGCTGCTTTTTCAAAAATGGCAACTTTTGACTCGAACTCTGAGGCTTTGGGGCCTAAACTGGAGGATTTGGGCCCTAAAATAGGGGCTGGGCCCCAAAACTGAGGCTTTTGGCCCCAAAAATGAGAGTTCAGAGCTTAAAAGGAGGGTTTGGGCCCCCAAACCGTGTGTGACTGGGTGTAACATGTGATGAATGTGACGTGTGTGACGTGTGTGACGTGTGTGACGTGTGACATGCGGCAGCTGACACCCCCCCCCCAATAACACCCCACGTGTCACACACACACACACACACACCCCCCAGCGCACACCCGCACCCCCCCCCCCAGGTGTGTCACACGCGGCCACACGCACCCCGACACGCGGCCACACGCACCCCCATGTCTCGCACGGCCCCGTCACACGCGAGCTCACACTGTGACACGGTGTCACACCCACACACAGGGTCAGGCACAGCGTTACACACGTGTTCACTGTGTCACACACAACGTCACACACGCACACAGTGTGACACACGTGTTCACGGTGTCACACACTATGTCTCACACACACTCACGGTGTCACACACAGTTTCACACACACGATGTCATACGCACACAGTGTGACACACGTGTTCACGGTGCCACACTCTGTCTCACACACACTCACAGTGTCACACACACGTTCACGGTGTCACACGCGGTGTCAAACACAACGTCACACACATGGTGCCACACACAACGTCACACACGCACACGGTGTGACACGTTCACGGTGTCACACACTATGTCACAGACACACACATAGTGTCACACACATGTTCACATGTCACACACAACATCACACACAGACGGTGTGACACACGTTCGCGGTGTCACACACTCACAGCGTCACCCCTCACGCTCACGGTATTGGTGTCACACGTTCATGGTGTAACATACACACACTTATGTTGTCGTGTCACACGCACGGTGTCACACACACGTTCACGGCGTCACCCACACTCCTGGTGTCAGTGTCACACACGTGTTCACGGTGTCACACACTATGTCAGACACATTCACGGCGTCACACACACGTTCATGGTGTCACACACAACGCCACACACACACACAGTGTGACACACATGTTCACGGTGTCACACACTATGTCACACACTCACGGTGTCACACACACGTTCACGGTGTCACACGCAGTGTCACACACAACGTCACACACACTCACAGTGTCACACACATGTTCACAGTGTCACACACACGTTCACGGTGTCACACGCAGTGTCACACACATCACACACAACACGCACTCACAGTGTCACACACAGTTTCACACACACACGGTGTCACACACACATGTTCACGGTGTCACAGTTTCACACACACACGGTGTCACACACACATGTTCATGGTGTCACACACAGTTTCACACACACATGGTGTCACACACACGTTCACGGTGTCACACACTATGTCACACACACACGGTGTCACACACACACGGTGTCACACACACTCTCACGGTGTCACACACGTTCACGGTGTCACACGCGGTGTCACACACAACGTCACACACGCACTCACAGTGTCACAGACAGTTTCACACACACACGGTGTCACACACACATGTTCACGGTGTCACACCCGCACTCACGGTGTCACACACACGTTCACGGTGTCACACGCAGTGTCACACACAACGTCACACACACTCACAGTGTCACACACATGTTCACAGTGTCACACACACGTTCACGGTGTCACACGCAGTGTCACACACATCACACACAACACGCACTCACAGTGTCACACACATCACACACAACACGCACTCACAGTGTCACACACAGTTTCACACACACACGGTGTCACACACACATGTTCACGGTGTCACAGTTTCACACACACACGGTGTCACACACACATGTTCACGGTGTCACACACAGTTTCACACACACATGGTGTCACACACACGTTCACGGTGTCACACACTATGTCACACACACACGGTGTCACACACACACGGTGTCACACACACTCTCACGGTGTCACACACGTTCACGGTGTCACATGCGGTGTCACACACAACGTCACACACGCACTCACAGTGTCACACACAGTTTCACACACACACGGTGTCACACACACATGTTCACGGTGTCACACCCGCACTCACGGTGTCACACACACGTTCACGGTGTCACACGCAGTGTCACACACTATGTCACACACACACTCACGGTGTCACACACAGCTTCACACACACATGGTGTCACACACACACGTTCACGGTGTCACACGCGTGTTCACGGTGTCACCTCCCCCCGTGTCACACACAAACATTACACCCCCCCCCAGTGTCACCCGGTGTCACCCCCACGCTCACACTATCAGTGTCACACACACACTCACGGTGTCACCCCACGGTGTCACCCCCCTGGTGTCCCCCAGCCCCCCCCCCCCGTGTCCCCGTCCCCACTCACCGCGTCTCGGGGTGACCGGGGGGGGTCGGGGGGGGTTGAACCAGCCCCATGCGACCCCCAGCCCCCCCCGGTCCCCTCGGACCCCCCCAAATCCCCTCAGAGACCCCCTGGGTCCCCTCCCAGTCCCCCTCAGCCCCCCCCATTTCCCCCCCAGTCCCCCCCAGTTCCCCACCCAGTTCCCCCCAGTCCCCCCCAGTCCCCCCCATTTCCCCCCCATGCCCCCCAGTCCCGCCCAGTTCCCCCCAGTCCCTAGTTCCCCCCAGTCCCCCCCAGTCCCTCCCAGACCCCCCCATTTCCCCCCCATGCCCCCCAGTCCCCCCCAGTTCCCCCCAGTCCCCCCCAGTTCCCCCCAGTCCCTCCCAGTCCCCCCCCAGTTCCCCCCCAGTCCCCCCCAATCCCCCCCAGTCCCCCCTAGTTCCCCCCAGTTCCCCCCCCACTTCCCCCCCAGTTCCCCCCAATCCCCCCTGAACCCCCCCCAGTTCCCCCCCCAGTTTCCCCCCATCCCCCCCAGTCCCCCCCCAGTCCCCCCCAGTTCCCCTCCAATCCCCCTCAGGCCCCCCCGAACCCCCCCAATCCCCCCCAGTTCCCCCCAATCCCCCCCCAGTCCCCCCCATCCCCCCCAGACCCCCCCATTTCTCCCCCATTCCCCCCCCAGTTCCCCCCCAGTCCCTCCCAGTCCCCTCCCAGTCCCCCCAGTCCCCCCCATCCCCCCCAGTCCCCCCCATTTCTCCCCCCTTTCCCCCCCATTTCCCCCCCAGTCCCCCCCCAGTCCCCTTCCAGTCCCCTCACAGTCCCCCCCAGTCCCCCCCAGTCCCCCCCCCGCTCACCGGCGGTTCCCCGTGTGCCAAACCACCGGCTCCAGGCTCCGCCCCGCCGCCCCCCCCAGCGCCGCCACCAGCAGCGCCCGCAGCCCCCAGCCCCCCCCCATCGTGCGGGACCGGACCGGGACCGGGACCCCCGGCCGGGGCGAGCGGCGGGAGGGGCGGGGCCTGGGGGGGGGGGGGGGGGGCCTGGGGAGGGGGCGGGGCCTGGGGAGGGGGGCGGGGTCTGGGGAAAGGGGCCCTGGGGGTCTGGGGAGGGGGCGGGGCCTGGGGAAGGGGGTCCGGGGGGCGGGGCATAGGGAGGGGGCGGGGCCTGGGGAAAGGGGCGGTGCCTGGGAAGGGGGCGGGGCCTGAGGAAAGGGGCCCTGGGGGTCTGGGGAGGGGGCGGGGCCTGGGGAAGGGGGCGGGCCATAGAGAGGGGGCGGGGCCTGAGGAGGGGGCGGGGCCTGGGGAACGGGGTCCTGGGGGTCTGGGGAGGGGGCGGGGCCTCGGGAAAGGGGCGGGGCCTGGGGGGCGGGGCCTGGGGAGGGGGCGGGGCCCGAGGAGGGGCGGGGCCTGCGGAAGGGGTCCGGGGGGGGCGGGGCCGGGGGGGGCGGGGCTTGGGGAAAGGGATCTGGGGAGGGGGCGGGGCCTGGGGAAATGGGCGGGGCCGGGGGGGCGGGGCCCGGGGAGGGAGCGGGGCCTGGGGGGTCTGGGGAGGGGGCGGGGCATAGGGAGGGGGCGGGGCCCGGTGAAGTGGGCGGGGCATGGGGAGGGGGCGGGGCCTGGGGAAGGGGTCTTGGGGGTCCGAAGAGGGGGTGGGGCCTCGGGAAAGGGGCGGGGCTTAGGGGAAGGGGCGGGGCATAGAGAGGGGGCGGGGCCTGGGGAGGGGGCGGGGCCTGGGGAAGGGGTCCTGGGGGCTCTCAGAAGGGGGCGTGGTTTGGGGAAAGGGGCGTGGCCACAGGGTTGGGGGCGTGGCCAGCACATGGAGCAACACCCCCCCCCAACCACCACCCCCCTCCTTTAAGGCCCCGCACTGGCCCCTCCCCCCGGTGGTGACGTCACCCCCCCGTTGCCATGGCAATGGGTGAAGCGGCTACAAACAGGCCCCGCCCCTCCGCGGGGGGGGAGGGGGAGCTCTTAAAGGGGCAACGGCACGGGGGGGGGGGGGGGGGGGGGAGGGGGGGTGGCCTCTTAAAAGGGCAACGGCCCCGGGGGGTGGGGGGAGCTCTTAAAAAGGCAACGGCACCGGGGGGTGGGGGGAGCTCTTAAAAAGGCAACGGCACCGGGGGGGGTGTTGGGGGGTTGGGGGGGTGTATGTGGGGGTTCCCCTCCCCCCCACCCCCCCGTCCGCGACGGCACAGAGCGGTGACACGCGGTGACGGTGACAAAGGCTTTAGTACAACCGGAGGGGGACGGGGGGGGGACACATGACACCGTGACACCCCCCCCCCACCCCCCCCCAAGGCCACCACGTCACACCAGACCTGGGGGGGTCCCTGGGGGGCTGTAGGTCACAGCCGGTGGCCCTGGGGGTGACAGTGTCCCCAAGGGGGTGACAGTCAGTGTCACCGTGGGGTGACAATCGGCACACATAGACAAGGCTGGTTCTGGTGTCCCCATGGGGGGGGGGGGGGTGACAGTCGGTGTCCCCACGAGTGTCCCAGTGTCCCCAAGGTGTGTGTGGGGGGGGTGACAATCAGCATCCCTGGGGGGTGTCACAGTCCGTGTCCCCAAGGAGGTGACAATCGGTGTCCTCGGTCCCGGTGTCCCCAGGGGGGTCCCAGATGATGTCCCCGGGGGGGTCACAGTCGGTGTCCCCGGGGGGGTGACAATCAGTGTCCCCAAGGCGGTGGCAGTCGGTGTCCATGGTCCCAGTGTCCCCAGGGGGGTGACAATCGTCATCCATGGTCTTGGTGTCCCCAGGGGGGTCACAGTTGGTGTCCCCAAGGGGGTGACAATCATCGTCCACGGTCCCGGTGTCCCCGGGGGGGTGACAGTCGCCGTCCCCGGGGGGGTCAGGTCCCCACCACCAGAGCTGCAGCCGGTTGTCCCCCCCCGGGGGGGGCCCGTCCTCTCCTGTCCCCTCCTCGTCGCTGTCCCACGGCGCCGGGAACAGCCGCTGCCCCGAGGCGGTGGCCAGGAGCGGGAGCCAGGGGTGCAGGCTGGGGGGAGGGGGGAGCACAGGGGGGTGACCCCCCACCCATGGCACCCCCGGGTCTGGGGGGGGCGGAACATGGGGGTCCGAGGGGCACCCAGGGGGCGGGGGGCACCCGGGCGTGTGGGGGGGCACCCAGGAGTCCAGGGGGGCACCCAGGGGTGTGGGGGGCACCCAGGGGTCTTGGGGGGCACCCGGAGGTTGGGGGGGCACCCCGGGGTCGGGGGGGCACCCAAGGGGGGGGGCACCAGGGGTATGGGGGGGCACCCAGGGGTGTGGGGGGGCGCACCTAGAGATGGAGGGGGCACCCGGGGGGGAGGGGGCACCCAGGGGTTGGGGGGACACCCAGGGGTCTGGGGGGCACCCAGGGATGGGGGGGGGCACCCAGGGGTCAGGGGGGGCACCCATGGGTTGGGGGGGGGGGTCACCTGGTGCCGTTGACGCAGTCGCGGAGGGCGCGGAAGCGCAGGCGGGGGAGCAGCAGCGGGGGGTCCCCGGGCGCGGGGGGGGCCAGCGTGTCCCAGGCGGTGACGAAGCCGTCGGTGTCACCGGCCACCAGGAACCGCCCCGTGCTGGGGGGGGGGGACACGGGGGGGGTCACCAGGGACCCTCTGGGGGGGGACACACGGGGGGGGTCCCAGGGACCCTCTGGGTGGGGGGGACACGGGGGGGGGTCACCAGGGACCCCCTGGGGGACGGGGACATGGGGGGTCACCAGGGACCCTTGATGGGGGGGACATGGTGGGGGGTCACTAGAGACCCTCGAGGGGGGGGGACACGGGGGGGGTCACCAGGGACCCTCTGGGTGGGGGGGACACGGGGGGGGTCACCAGGGACCCCCTGGGGGGGGGGGACATGGGGGGGTCACCAGGGACCCTCTGGGGGGGACACACACACGGGGGGGGTCACCAGGGACCCCCTGGGGGGGGGGACACGGGGGGTCACCAGGGACCCTCTGGGGGGGGGGACACGGGGGGGGGTCACCAGGGACCCCCTGGGGGGGGGGACACGGGGGGTCACCAGGGACCCCCTGGGGTGGGGGGGAGGGACACGGGGGGGGGTCACCAGGGACCCCCTGGGGGGGGGGGACATGGGGGGTCAC
>NW_027167577.1:0-10293 GCF_013368605.1 Nyctibius grandis
TGTGCTCAGTCAAGCCCCGTGCGCTGCACTTGCTCTCTTCTCCTCTTTCACTCTCAACACTTGGATGTGCCTCAGGAAACATCCCTTAGCCTGGAAATTGCACGAATCTCCTGGAGTGAGGTTCCATAACTGCTGGGAAAGTGGGAAGGTCTTGTGATACACATGGGAGTGGAGGGAGAGACTGGTGTGTGTGTAGCAGTCATTGTGTTAAAGGCAGGAAGAAGGCTTGAATTAGAGGGGGAGGCGGGGTATCACGCTGAAGTGAAACACGTTCAGTTTGATTTTTGAGGCAGCAGAAGGGGGACATTCATTTCAGGGCTGGAATACAGAGAGAAATAGCAGATTCAAGAAAGTCTATGGCTGTGACATCTTGGGTGCTAGAGGAGCATGAGCAGGGTGTTGGAAGAAGGCAGATGTTGGGAAACTCACAGGCATTGGCAATTCCTCAGCTAACCACAGCTTTTTGTTTGAAGCAACAGTGAGTGGGGATAGAGGGACATGAGTAAAGCTTGGGAGATCCCAGGATCAGAGTGAGATGGGAAAACAGGGCAGCAGCTAAAGTCTGCAAGGAAACAAGCAGAGGCATAGGACAATGTAGGACAGCCTGCAGTGGGGATGACCAAAGTCCTTCGCGAATCTGAGACCACCCTCTGCCAACAGAAATGAGGTCTTTGTCCTCTTGGCTATGGCTGCTCTCCCTTCCACCGAGGCCCATGAGAAAACACCAGTTCTTTACAGCCCCAGGGCCTTGTGGCCTCCTCACCCACCCCCACATAGAGCCTGGCAGGTGTCCTATTGCTGTCCTGCACTCAACATTCCACACCCCCACATCACACTGCTCCTCAGAAGAGCCATGAGCATCCTGTGAGGCAGCAGGTCCCCATTCCCAGGGGATGGGGGCCAGGGCTCGGCTGTCCTGCTTGGCAAAACACATTAAGGGCTTTCACAGCCACATTCCACATTGGATTTTCCACCTGTCACCAGTGCCTCTGACTTTCTGCTTCACCAGCCCCCCGGAACTGTCTCCTTGTCTGGTCATTCCCTACATGCTCTCTTCTCAGTGATGGTCCTCAGTGGGGCTTGCTGACATCCTCAGAACCTTGGAGGTTTGCTGCTGAATTTTACTTCTCCAGAGGCTTGTTCTCTCCCTCATGATCTTCAGTTCAGGAATTCAGTACCAGAGCGCTCAGTAACGTTCAAAACACCGTAACAAGCCAAGCCTCGGGGAATAATTTTCCTTTGAGTCTTCAATTCCAATGTGGTTAACTAGAGAGATTTCAGGAGTGTACTCAAAGTGAAAATATTTTATTACTAAACAAATGCAATAAAATAATTTTTTCCTGTTTTCTTTTTTCCTGTTTACATGTTAGTTGATATCAGCAATCTCCAACTGATATTGATCCTGGGCATCTCCTAATGCAGTCTCAATATATATGAAAATCAAGACACTTTATGTCCAACAATCAATTCATCTTTGTCCCTACCCCCAACCCCACCCTTTCCCTCATCAAACACCTGGCACTTAAAGCAGCCTTGTTCAGATCTGACCTTCCTCCACTACAGACTGTAGCTACATGTTTCAGCCCGTTGGCACCAACTCCCACCTGTTTCACTCGGAGAAAGAGCTGCACACAGACACTGAAGGATGTTTCTTAATTGTTAACAAACAAAAACAAAGGGAGGCATAGTTCAATAAAAAATAAAATTCATTCCTCTGCTGTATACTAAGTCCATGTTACCTCCACTGAAGTCCACTTTCCACATCAGATAACCTTAGATCTATGGAAAACACCTTCTGTGTCAAGCACAGATGCCAAGATCCCCCCAAACACTCACTGCCCCGGACTCTGTCCATATTTGCTCTTTGCACACAGTGCGTCACAAGGAAAAGTCACGAGCTCCCTCAATCCACAGAGGGAAGAAAATAGACCAAGTGAATGAAATGCTGTATTTTGCACAGCCAAATCTGCACTAATCCCAACATTTTTGGATTACACAAACTTTATCAATCATACTCTGCAGCATCGGCACCCACTCATTTTTTATTCATTGCAGTGAATAAACATGAAGTACGTGTGTCTCCAACGTAGGTGAAGGCAGGGATGAGAGTTACCTCCTCTACTGTTGGACACCTTGGGTTCAATTGCCCAGGCTCCCCTTTCTAGTCAAGAGAAGATCAGTTGTGTTAGCTGAGATGCCCTGGGCTTCCCTGCCTGTCCACCAGCTCCTCCTCCAGAGGTGTTCCTGTAGCTCCTGGGTCACATTTCTCAGTCCCGCAGAGGTTTTTCAGATACCTCAGGGTGTCTTGGAGGCAGTGCCCACCTCTGTGTGGGTAACTGAATGAAGATGTTAGATGTACGACAGCCTATCACTGTGGGCCTCCAAGCACCGGTCCCCAAATGAGGCCCAGAGCACAGTGGTATCAAGTGCACAGGTCACACCTGAGGAAAACAAATGTGACACCTATCTTCAAGAAGGGACAAAAGGAGGACTCAGGGAATGACAGGTTGGTCAGCCTCACCTCAGGCCCTCCTTGAGGTGAAGGAGCAGCTCATCCTGTAAACCATGTCCAGGTGCATGTAGGACTATAATGTCATCAGGAGCAGTCAGCATGGCTTCACTAAGGGGAAGTCATTTTTAACTGACCTGATAACCTTCTCCAATTACATGCCTGGCTTGCTACATGAGGAGAGAAGAGTGGCTATTGTCTACCTGGATTTCAGAAAAACTTTTGACACTATCATCTTCCACAATATCCTCACAGAGAAGCTGTTAAAGTCTGGGCTGTATAAGAAGAAAGTGAGGTGGACTGAAAACTGGCTGAAGGGTCAGGCCCAGACAGTGGTGATCAGTGGCATAAAATTTAACCATTCACTGCTGGTTGTTCTCCTTCAGGGTCCCACCTCCAGTCACAAAGGCCTGGGAGAAGACAGAGACAAAGAAGCCATTAAGTACCTCAGCCCTGTCTGCTCCTGCTCTAATGAAGCTCAGCAACAGGCACACATTATACTTCTCCATTCTTTTACTCTTAATGAAGTAGTATCAGCTCATGAGGCTACCCTTACCCTCCCCTGCAAGTATCAAGTCAATGGGAGCTTTGCCTTTGGCATCATCCCTGCATCCATGGACAAGGTTTCTAAATTCCTCTTTGCAGCTTCCCCTGCTTCCACCTCCTCTGTGCTGCCTTTTTGCCAGGGAACTCAGTCAGTTTATACCAGCAGCCTCGGAGATGGTTGCTTCTCTCCATGGCTATTCAGATAGATCACTCTTGTCCTTGGAGGAGGCTGTCCTGTAAAGCCTATCGGATTTCCTGAGCTCCTTCACCCTTCAGAGCTGCTTCCCATGGCACCACCAATATCAGTCTCCCAAGTATGTCAACGTCTTGTCTGGAGTCCACCCATCTGTGTTCCACTACTGGTCTTCCTCACTCCTCTTTGGCACCTGGGACCCCACTATTTACTGGTCACAACAGCTGAGGCAGACACTGATGATCACATCCTGACCGAGTCTTCCTTGTTGGCCAGGACCAGAGCCAGGTGAGTATGACCCTTGCTGACCCACCTGGCAGCTGTGTTAACAAGTTGTCCCAAGATCCTCCAGACTGTTGGCACCCTGTTTATCTTGCCTGGCCAGCGAATGCCGGGGCAGTTACTGTCCCCAGTATGAACCTGCTCATTGACCTGAGACTTCCTCAGGTTGCTCAGAGAAGACTTCTTCTGCTTCCTTACCCTCATCAAGTAGTTTATAACTGCCAAGACAATGTCACCTGTACTGACTTCTCCTCTCATCCTCACACACAAAAGCCAACAAAACCTGTTACCCGTCTCGCTGAGGAGCTCCATATATCGAAGCTGCTCCTTCACACAGAGGGCGTCCCCCTGGTCATCATCCTCCCTGTCAGTCCCTCCAGCAGAGCCTGTATCTTCCGTTGCAACACCCCAGCTCAGCAAGCTCTCCCACCACAACTCATTGAACCCAAAAACATCACAGTCCTGTGACAAGTCATGAGGCTTCAGCTCCTCCTGCCTGTGCTCCAGATCCTCCTGCCCATGCACATTTGGGCCTCAGCACCTTAGCTGTTGCACCAGGATGCAGGACAGACTTCTCCCAGGGAAACCTGAGCACTGCTCCTCACCAGAAGACCATTGTACATCGAGCAGTTAGTGATGCACTGCACAGATCCCTTGGCCGCGAGACAATCTCAGCATCTCGTTGCACTGTGGATACTGCAGGCAGCTCCCACTCGGTACTGACCATTCCGCCACTTGTGTGACCTTATCTCTGTCTAACAGTGCAGCAAGAAGTTCTCATGAGAACACCATTTCTGTTTGAGTGAAGAGAAGATGAATAGAGTTGTGACCTTGTAAGGAAACACAATAAGAGCTTGAATGATTAAACTGGGAGAATCACTCCCATGGACAGGATCTGCATGACAAGCTGAGTATGGGTGGAGCCCCTTTCAATGCTACATGACCCAGGCATCCCGCCACCTAACAAGAAGAAAGATCATCTGTACTACTCTCCCCTTATAATCTTAGCCCTAACAGCATTTTAAAGGATACCTCACAGAGTCTGAGTCTATTTCTTACTGGGATCACAACAGACCTGCACTTCCTGGTAAAAAACTCTCTAGGCACACATAGATGCAGCCCCTCTGGTCCCATGGAATGGTAAGGATGTAGTTTGCCCAAGTGATCCTTGTCTTGATCCCCATCCACTGCTGGTTGTTCTCCTGCAGAGTCCTGCCTCGAAGCTCAAAGGCCTGGGAGAACTTGCTGGTGGTAATTGAGGCAAAGAGGACATAGAATATCTCAGATCTATCTGCACCTACTTCTACGGCATTCAGCAGAGGTCCCACATTAGCTCTGTTTCTTCTTTAACTGTTCCTGAAGTAGGAGAAGCTCATCTTGGTGCCCTTGAATGCCTTTTTCAGTTTCAATTGAGTTTTGATATGAACCATTGCTGTGCTTGGATTATGCTGTCCTTGAAGGCAAGATGTATCCAGACAAACTGTGAAAATGATTAGTGTGTTCCTTGACTGTATCATCAAGGGTGTGAGAAAGAACCCAGTGTGCTATGTTTTGTGTCCATGCAATGCCTGCAGCTCTTGGTTAGAAGAAGCGAAAGACTGTGCCTCTCTGATGGCACCTGATGACTGATACCTCTGACTGATCGCATCAGTCAATGGCACACAGGCACCAAATCACACTCTCTGTGATGCTGTCTGGGGTGTCAGTCCTGCACCCCCTGAACAGGAATTGCTTTCTTGTAAGTCCTCTGCTGTCCCTGCAAGCCCTGGCATCTCATGTAGCTCTGTGGGCCTGGATGTGAACACTAACTTGAGTAGCTGCCCTGAATTCTGATAGGCAATGTGGGGCTGAACATGAAACAACTGCCAGTGCAGTCTGGAGAGACCTAGTAAATACAGCTGGTGGAGAAGAGAAAGAGAGAGCCTGAGCTCTCCCTGTGGCACATGACTCCAGTTGTTCAGATGAATAACTCCGCAGGCTGCCCTGACCGTAATGAGTGGGGACAGGTTCAGTTGCCCTTAATTTGGGCATCAGCTGTCATTTCAGGTGGCCAAAGAAAATACCCAGCAGCCTCTAAGAAGATTCCCTCTGATGTTGGCCTGTCTCTATGAACTGCTCTGTTAGAGCTTGCAGTTACCTGCACATCTTCAACCACCCCTGACACCTTCAATGTCACCAGGCTGGTGTCTGAACAGCCCAGTCCTGCCCTCCATCTCCATTAATCACCATGGGAGCTGAGACAAGGAGCTCACATGCAGGTGCCTATTTTGTGCCCACCTGAACACCTGAGGCAAGAGGAATCCCACCTCCTGTGGGTTTGTGTTGTACATGGGAGGGGGCTGAGTCCCCTTCTAGCCTCAGGAATACAAACCCACAAAGGAGATGCTTCTATTGACTCATCTGCATCCCTTGCCTCAGCAGGGGTAAAGGAGATCCCTCCTGGTCATAGTCCAGTTTTCCTGTGTAATGATGGGACAAGGAAATGTCAGTCTTAGACCTCAATTTGTCTCTGAGAGGAGAAATGACACTGCTGGAAAGAAGTGTCTCTCCCCAGCTGCCACATGAAACATCAGTGATTGCTTCAGCCTGTTTCATAGCAGGTTCCCCTGGAGCCCCAGGGACACCTGGAGGGAGCCCAGAGGGGACAGAGGAAGAGACACCTTGGGCTGGTCCCTCTGCTGCTGAGCTGGGCTGGGCTCCTGGGGTGGAGGGAGCTCATGGCAAGTGGGCAGCGCTGCAGAGAGACAGCTCTGCCCAGGAGCAGCTCCTGTGCAGAGCGCAGCAGGGCTGAGGGCACTGCCTGCAGGCAGCGAGGGGAGAGGAGCCAGGCAGAGAGAGGTTAAAGGCAGTGTGGGGTGGGAGGGTGCTGAGAGCTCACTGGGGGAGAAATCTTCACAGCCCTTGACATGGTAAGTCTCTGACTGCAGGACAATGCAGGGGCAGTTGCTGGTGGGATTACCTGAAGCTGGTGCATCCCACAGTTTACAGGAGCTGTCAGGATGTCTCTCACAGTATCTCTGTTGTAGAGGAGAAGAACATCCTCCAGAGCAGGGCTTCCCTGCTGCACTGCCAGAGGGACAGAGTATGACGGCTGCCTTCTGCTGGGGACAACTGCAGGGGTGTGCAGCCAGGGGTGCCCAGGGCTGTCCTTGAGAGCAGGGTCCCTGCACCCCAGAGGTATTTGTGCTGGGGTAGGGACTCTGCTGCCTGCCAGGGTCAGCACTCAGCCTGCCCAGGGAACTCCCTCTGGTGCTGCAGGGAGAAGCTGTGGGTGGAAGGAGTGAGCCCAGGCAGGGCAGGGTCCTTCTGCTGTTGAGAGGGTGCTGTGTGGGCCAGGGCTGCTCACAGCTCCAGATCAGCACTAGGAAACTTGCAAGGGGATGTTTCAAGAGGAAGGTCAAGGCAGGGTTTGCTATAAAGATAAAGAGATTTCCTGAGTCTTCAGTTTCCTCCTTCAGAGCAGGGGACAGGAGGGGGTGTGGAGGGAAAGGAAAGAGAATTAGAAAAATGTTCTCAAGTTTGAACAAGTCATTGAGAATCCTGAGCTGTATCTTTCAGTGGTCAGTAGGTCTGCTAGGAGCCTCCTAATGTGCCTTCAGCCACTCCTCTGCCCATAGACAGCATCAGCATCACCTTTGCTGGACCCATCAGGGTGTTCTGCCCTTCTGAACCTCCAAACAGGAACATGCACGCAGCCATTGCCCTGCAAACAGGCAGGTTTGTGTAGGTGAGTGCACAGAGGCTGCAATGGGGTCCGTGAGTGCTGAGAGGGAAACACCTCCTAGGAGGAAAATCTCCAGGCAGCAGAGATATGATCTGGGAATGAGCGGAAATTAAAGCCAGAAATGTTGTGGAAGGGAGAATACAGAAAGCTCCGTGTGACCCCCTCCAATGCAGACCCCTTCCTCTGAGCAAGCCCCCTTGCCTCCTCTCCCACCCACCAAAGCCTGTTTCCTCAAGGCTGTGGGGTCCAGGACATGAACCCCCTCCTGTGCAGCCAGAGCTCCAGCAGAGCCGTGGTGCAGCTCTCCAGCCACGTGCCCAGTTCCCTCTGCAGAGCACAGGGGCTGAGAGCAGCTGCCCGGCAATGCTGGTGTGTGGGAGGTGGCGTGCACAGCTGGGTCAGGGTACCGCTGTCCTGAGGGCCCGGCTGCCTCTGCCCTGGCCTCTCCCAGCCACACCCTCACTGGATTTTCCCTTGTTTCTGCACTTGTCTCTGTTATTGCTGTGGTTATTTCATTCTTGCTGCCAGGCTCTCTGGGGAGGTGGAGTTTCAGCTGCAGAGTCACACCCTGATCTTGTGGGTCCTTTCGTGCAGGTGTGTCCATGGGAACAAGTGTCCCAGCTTTCATCTCACTTGTGGGATCTGGTCAATACACTCTGTGGGGCTGGGATATGAGCTGACTCCTACTGAGATGCCCTTGTTAGGACACTTGGCTGTCCCCTTGAGATGTCCTTCCAAGCTGTGAGCTGCCCTCAAGGATGCAGACCTATCTCATAGCACCTCTGTTTTATCTTAAAGCCCCATGGAGAATGCAAAGCCTCTGTGACTGAGGCAATGCTGTTGGGTTGGTGAAATAAAGCATGAGTGTCGTGGGCTGGAAGTGGGGTGCTGAGACCTTGAGAAAGGGTGAGACATTTAGTGGTCTGCAGTGGATCCCTCTGCTCTCAGCAGCGTCTGGTTATTTTTCAGGATAATATGGGAGTGTGATAACCCTCCATGTGAGAAAGGTGCAAGCCCAGAGAAACTGGGAATTTGATGGAGAGACAGACCATCTCCCCTCACTCTGCACTAACCCACAGGCAATCCTCTTGTCTCGCAGGACTCGCTCTGTTCTCCCTGAGTGCAGCAGAAATGCTGAGGGTTTCTGACATCCAAGAATACCCCTCAAGTGAGATCGAGGGGGAGCTGTAAATGAACCTAGAACTCTCAAACTGCCTTCTGCCCTCCCTGTTCCTTAGCACTGGGGGTGCAGATGCTGACAGGCAGTTAACAGCAGTTTCATAGGACAAAGTTGACCACCAGGACTGGTCCCTGCCCCTACTCACTTCTGCAGAGCAGGGCTGGTGATCGAGAGCCCATGGGCAACTGCCCTGCTCTTCTTCGCACACGCGGCCAGCACCAACCACGACTCCAGCCACGGAGCTGAAGGAAGGTCTCCTAGAAAATCAAAAGATTGTCTGTGTGTGTTACATGGGGGGAAACTGTGGGAAATGGCTTTGATTTTGCTTAGAGAAGTGTCCCCTAGCTTGTCACTCTCTTTTTCTCCTACGGCAGGTCCCCAGGCCCAGAGGCAGCAAATGTCCAACAGCAGTTCCATCACCAAGTTCCTGCTCCTGGTATTTTCAGACACGCAGGAGCTACAGCTCTTGCACTTCTGGCTCTTCCTGGGCATCTACCTGGCTGCCCTCCTGGGAAATGGACTCATCATCACCGCTGTAGCCTGCAACCACCGCCTCCACACCCCCATGTACTTCTTCTTTCTCAACCTCTCCCTCCTTGACCTGGGCTCCATCTCTACCACTGTCCCCAAATCCATGGCCAATTCCCTGTGGGACAGCAGGGCCATCTCCTATACAGGATGTACTGCACAGGTTTTTTTCATTTTCTTTTTGATGACAGCCGAGTATTCCCTTCTCACTGTCATGGCCTATGACCGCTATGTTGCCATTTGCAAACCCCTGCACTATGGGACCCTCCTGGGCAGCAGAGCTTGTGTCCACATGGCAGCAGCTGCCTGGGGAACGTGCAGTTTCTTCAATGCCTGTGCTGCACACGGCCAATACATTTTCACTACCCCTCTGCCATGGCAATGCCCTGGACCAGTTCTTCTGTGAAATCCCCCACATCCTCAAGCTCTCCTGCTCGTACTCCTACCTCAGGGAGGTTGCGCTTCTTGTGGTTAGTGTCTGTTTAGCTTTAATGTGTTTTGTTTTCATTGTGCTCTCCTATATGCAGATCTTCAGGGCCGTGATGAGGATCCCTTCTCAGCAGGGACGGCACAAAGCCTTTTCCACGTGCCTCCCTCACCTGGCCGTGGTCTCCCTGTTTATCAGCACTGGCATGTTTGCCTACCTGAAGCCCCCCTCCATGTCCTCCCGATCCCTGGATCTGGTGGTTGCAGTTCTGTACTCAGTGGTGCCTCCAGCAGTGAACCCCCTCATCTACAGCATGAGGAACAAGGAAATCAAGGATGCCCTGTGGAAACTGATGACTGGGTGTTTTTCTGAAGCATTAAAATGCCCTTCATCTTCTGCAAAGAAATTATAATGTAACTCATTACAGGTCCAGACTGTCTTTTTTGTTTTTTTCATGGTGGTGGTAGTTTTTTACTTGTGATAATATTGTCATCCCCTTTCTATTTCACTGTCTGCTTTTCTTTTGAGGCTGTGGAAATGAGGAGCCGTGCTCTCTGTGTGTTCAAACAAAATAAAGGGACATGTAGTGATCGTTTCTTTCCTGAGATCCTTCCTCCAAAGCCTTTTTGGAGCTGCAGGGACAGTTCCTGTGTGCATGGGTGGAGGGGAAAAGAGTCCTGGCATGGCAGCACTGCCAGGGATCACCAGCATTTGATATTCCAGAGCTGTTCTCTTTCCACTTCCACACTCTCTGATCCCTTGTGTTGGTGTAAGGCCTGAGTGCTGTGGCAGCTTGGTCACAGTTGTGCTGCATGGTAGTCCTGTGACCACAGGCAGGGACAGGCAATGGGCACCTCTGAGACATAGATGGCCTCCATAACAGCCTTTCTATAAAGAAAGGTGA
>NW_027167578.1:0-10245 GCF_013368605.1 Nyctibius grandis
CCAGCACCCATGGGTGCCCCTCAGGACCCCTCTGAGTACTCTAGAACCCCCCACAGCACCCATGGGTGCCCCTTAGGACCCTCCCCCGCACCCTGAGACCCCCCCCAGCACCCATGGGTGCCCCTTAGAACCCCTCTGAGCACCCTAGGACCCCCTCATCACCCATGGGTGCCCCTTAGGACCCCCCCCAGCACCCATAGGTGCCCCTCAGGACCCCTCTGACCATCCTAGGACCCCTCTGAGCACCCATGGGTGCCCCTTAGGACCCCCTCCAGCACCCCAGGACCCCCCCCAGCACCTATAGGTGCCCCTCAGGACCCCTCTGACCACCCTAGGACCCCTCTGAGCACCCATGGGTGCCCCTTAGGACCCCCTCCAGCACCCCAGGACCCCCCCCAGCACCCATAGGTGCCCCTCAGGACCCCTCTGAGCACCCTAGGACCCCCCCAGCACCCATAGGTGCCCCTCAGGACCCCTCTGAGCACCCCAGGACCCCCCCAGCACCCATGGGTGCCCCCACCTGGAGCCGAAGTCCCCCCGGGTGTCCCCCGGTGCCAGGGGCAGGAGGTCGTCGGCGCGAAGCGGCTTCTCCTTCCGCCGCAGCCGCCGCACCCGGCGCTTCGTCTTCCGGAAGGTTCCGCTCTGGGGAGGGGGAGGGGGGGCTCATTTCCCATAATGCCCCGGGGCAAATCACCCCCAACACCCCCAAGTATCAACCCCCCACCCCAAAACCCTCCCAGACCCCCCCAGAAGTACCCCAAACCCCCCAAAAGGACTCATATCCCCTCAAACCCCCCAAAAATCCCCCAAATCACCCCAAGACCCCCCCCAAAGCCCCCAAAAGGACTCAAATCCCCCCAAACCCCCCTAAAATCACCCCAAAAGGACTCAAATCCCCCTAAGACCGCCCCAAAAAAGGACTCGAATCACCCCAAAACCCCTAAAATCACCTCAAGACCCCCCCAAAAGGACTTGAATGCCCCCAAAACCCCCCAAAATCACCCCAAGACCCCCCCAAGACCCCCAAACCCCCCAAAAAAGAATTCAAATCACCCCAAAAACCCTAAAAACACCCCTAAATCTCCCAAAAAAGAACTCAAATTCCCCCAAGCCCCCAACCCCCCCCCCAAAAGGGACTCAAATCACCCTAAACCCCCTAAAACCACCCCTAAAGGACCCCAAAAATCCCCCAAACCCCCCCAACCCCCCCAAAAAAGGCCCCAACCCCCCCCAAGACCCCAAACCCCCCAATTACCCCAAAACCCCTAAAATCACCCCAAAAATCCCTAAAATCACCCCAACCCCCCCAAGACACCCAAAACCCCCCAAAAAGGGACTCAAATCACCCCAAACCCCCCTAAAATCACCCCCAAACCCCCCCAAAAGGACTTGAATGCCCCCAAACCCCCCCAAAATCACCCCAAGACCCCCAAACCCCCCAAAAAAGGGACATAAATCACCCCAAACCCCCCTAAAATCCCCCCAAATCCCTCCAAAAAGGATCCAACCCCCCCAAGACCCCCAAACCCCCCAAAAAGGGACTCAAATGACCCCCAAACCCCCCAAGACCCCCAAACCCCCCAAAAAGGGACATAATTTACCCCAAACCCCCCTAAAATCCCCCCAAATCCCCCCAAAAAGGATCCAACCCCCCCAAGACCCCAAATCCCCCAAAAAGGGACTCAAATGACCCCAAACCCCCCTAAAATCACCCCAAAATGACTCAAATCCCCCTAAGACCCCCCAAAAAAGAATTCAAATCACCCCAAAAACACCCCTAAATCTCCCAAAAAGGGACTCAAATCCCCCAAGACCCCCAAACCCCCCCAAAAAGGGATTCAAATGACCCCAAAACCCCCCAAAATCACCCCAAACCCCCCCAAAAGGACTCGAGTCACCCCAAAACCCCCCCAAAATCACCCCAAGACCCCCAAACGGACTCGAATCACCCCAAACCCCCTAAAATCACCCCAAAAAGGGACTCAAATCACCCTAAAATCACCCCGAAAACCCCCCCAAAAGGCCCCAACCCCCCCCAAGACCCCAAATCCCCCAAAAAAGGACTCAAATGACCCCAAACCCCCCTAAAATCACCCCAAACCCCCCCAAAAGGACTCAAATCCCCCCAAACCCCCTAAAATCACCCCAAAAAGGGACTCAAATCACCCTAAAATCACCCCGAAACCCCCCCGAAAGGCCCCAACCCCCCCCAAGACCCCAAAACCCCCCAAAAAGGGACTCAAATGACCCCAAAACCCCCTAAATTCCCCCCAAAATCCCCCCCCCCCCACTCACCGCCTCCTCGGCCGTCAGGTACTCGGGCGCCAGGCGGGGGGGGGGCAGCTGGAGGCTCTGGGGGGCGGGGCCGGGGGTGTCCCCAAGGCCACCCCCCCCCCCCGTCCCCATCGATGTCCCCAATGTCCCCGTCATCGTCCCCCCCGGGCCGAGGCGGAAGGAGGGCGGCGGGGGGGGGTCGGCGTATTTGGGGAGCAGGACGTGCTCCTTGGGGCCCTGGGACACGGGGAGGGGGGGGGACATGGGGTGACACGGGGTGACACGGGGGGGGACACGGGGGGGGACACGGCGGGGGGACACACGTGGGTGGCGGCGGCGGGGTCCTCGTCCTCGTAGGGGACGTAGGGGGGCGGCTTCTTGCGCAGGTCGGCGTCGCGGCGCGCCCGCTCCTGGGCCACCAGGGTGACGTTGACCAGGACGTCCTCGGTGTCCTCCAGCACCCCTGGGGACACGGGGACAAGGAGGGGGACACCAATATATGGGGGGACAGGGTGTGGGGACATTGGGGGGGACGGGGAGTGGGGACAAGGATTGGGGACACGGGTTGGGGACATGGGGGGGGACAGGGGTTGGGGACACCAAGACATGGGGGGACAAGGTGTAGGGACAAGGGGGACAAGGATTGGGGACATAAGGGACAGGGGTTGGGGACACTGGGGACGTGGATTGGGGAGATGGGGGGACAGGGAGTGGGGACACCGAGGGGACAGGGGTTGGGGACACCAAGGGGACACCAATATATGAGGGGACAAAGTGTGGGGACATGGGGGGGACGGGGAGTGGGGACACCAATATATGGGGGGACAGGGGTTGGGGACACCGAGGGGATGGTGTGGGGACATGGGGGACAGGGAGTGGGGACACCGAAGGGACAGGGATTGGGGACATGGGGACAAGGTTGGAGACACGGGGACGGGGGTTGGGGACACGAGGGGGACAGGGAGTGGGGACATGTGGGACAGGGGTTGGGGACACTGAGGGGACAGGGTGTGGGGACATGGGGACAAGGATTGGGGACACGGGGGACAGGGGTTGGGGACACCAAGGGGACACCACTACATAGGGGGACAGGGTGTGGGGACACGGGGGGACAGAGAATGGGGACACCAATATATGGGGGGACAGGTCATGGGGACATGGGTTGGGGACATGGGGGACAGGGAGTAGGGACACAGGGAGGACAGGGGTTGAGGACACGGGGGGGACAGGGAGTGGGGACACTGAGGGGACACCAATATATGGGGGGACAGGAGTTGGGGACACCGAGGGGACAGGGTGTGGGGACACAGGGCACAAGGATTGGGGACATTGGGGACATGGATTGGGGACATGGGGGGACAGAGTGTGGGGACACCAAGGGGACGGGGGTTGGGGACACCAATATATGGGGGGACAGAGTGTGGGGACACGGGGGGACAGGGGTTGGGGACACCCAGGGGACAGGGTGTGGGGACACCAATATATGGGGGGACTGGGAGTGGGGACACGGATTGGGGACGTGGGGGGACAGGGAGTGGGGACACCGAGGGGATACGGACTGGTGTCCCCTCAGAGGGTCACAGGCCCCATGTCTCCTCCTGATGTCCCCTCAGGGGTTCAAAGCCACCATGTCCCATTCTGCTGTCCCCTCCTGGTGTCCCCTCAGAAGGTCACAGGCCTGGTGTCCCCTGGGGTCATCACAGGCCCCACATCCCCTCCTGATGTCCCCTCAGAAGGTCCCAGGCCCGGTGTCCCCTCAGAGGGTCAAGGGCTCCATGTCCCCTCTTGATGTCTCCTCCGGGGTTCAAAGGCACCATGTCCCCTCCTGGTGTCCCCTCAAAGGGTCACAGGCCTCATGTCCCCTCCCAGTGTCCCCTCAGGGGTTCAAAGGCCCCGTGCCCTCTCCTGGTGTCCCCTCAGAGGTTCCCAGGCCTGGTGTCCCCTCCTCATGTCCCCTGGGGTCATCATGGGCCCCACATCCCATCCTGGTGTCCCCTGGGGTCACCACAGGCCCCAAGTCCCCTCCTGATGTCCTCTCAGAGGGTCACAGGCCTGGTGTCCCCTCCTGGTGTCCCTTGGGTCATCCCAGACTCCATGCCCCTCCTGGTGTCCCCTCAGATGGTCACAGGTCTCATGTCCCCTCCTGATGTCCCTTGGGGTCATCCCAGACTCCATGTCCCCTCCTGATGTCCTCTCAGAAGGTCCCAGGCCTCATGTCCCCTCCTGGTGTCCCCTGGGTCATCCCAGATTCCATGTCCCCTCCTGATGTCCCCTCAGAAGGTCCCAGGCCCAGTGTCCCCTCTTGATGTCCCCTCAGAAGGTCCCAGGCCCGGTGTCCCCTCCTGGTGTCCCCTGGGTCATCCCAGACTCCACGTCCCCTCCTGGTGTCCCCTCAGAAGGTCAAAGGCTCCATGTCCCCTCCTGGTGTCCCCTGGGTCATCCCAGACTCCATGTCCCCTCCTGATGGCCCCTCAAAGGGTCACGAGCTCCTTGTCCCCTCCTGGTGTCCCCTCAGAAGGTCACGGGCCCCATGTCCCCTCCTGGTGTCCCCTCAGAAGGTCACAGGTCTAATGTCCCTTCCTGATGTCCCTTGGGGTCACCCCAGACTCCATGTCCCCTCCTGGTGTCCCCTGGGTCATCCCAGACTCCATGTCCCCTCCTGATGTCCCCTCAGAAGGTCCCAGGCCCGGTGTCCCCTCCTGGTGTCCCATGGGTCATCCCAGGCTCCTTATCCCCTCCTGATGTCCCCTCAAAAGGTCATGGGCCTCATGTCCCCTCCTGGTGTCCCCTCAGAAGGTCCCAGGCCTGGTGTCCTCTCCTGGTGTCCCCTGGGTCATCACCGGCCCCACGTTCCCTCCTGGTGTCCCCTCAGAAGGTCACAGGTCCCCTGTCCCCTCCTGGTGTCCCCTCAGAGGTTCAAAGCCACCATGTCCCCTCCTGGTGTCCCCTCAGAGGGTCATGCGCCCCACATCCACTCCTGGTGTCCCCTCAGAGGGTCCCAGGCCCGGTGTCCCCTCCTGGTGTCATCACAGGCCCCACGTCCCCTCCTGATGTCCCCTCAGAAGGTCCCAGACCTCATGTCCCCTCTTGATGTCCCCTCAGAGGTTCAAAGCCACCATGTCCCCTCCTGATGTCCCCTCAGAAGGTCCCAGGCCTGGTGTCCCCTCCTGATGTCCCCTCAGAAGGTTCCATGCCCCGTGTCCCCTCCTGGTGTCCCCTCCTGGTGTCCCCTCAGAAGGTCCCACACCCCGTGTCCCCTCCATGTCCCCTCCCATGTCCCCCCCCAGCTCACCCTTGTCCTTGAGGGTCAGCACCAGGGTCTCCCCCTCACGGAAGGTCCCCACGTCGTGCTCCACCGTCAGCCCCTGGAGGTCCCGGGCGCTGTAACGCTCCTGGGGGGGACACGGGGGGGACACGGGGTGAGGCCACCACCCCACGGTGTCCCCAAGTGTCCCCAAGTGTCCCCAACTCACCCTCCTCCTCCTCAGGAACTCCTCCTCCACCAGGGTGCTGACGCCGAACTCCTGGTCCATCTCCTCCAGCAGCTTGGCCTGGAGGGACCAGTGTGACCAGTTGGGAGGTGGCCGAGGGCACTGGGAGGGGGCGGGGGCATGGGGGGCGCCGGGGGGGGACCAGTGTGACCAGTTGGAGGGGGCCGAGGGCACTGGGAGGGGGCGGGGTCATGGTGGGAGCCCCAGGAGGCAAGGGGGGGTTGAGGGATGGCAACTGGTGGGCAACGGGAGTCAATGGGTGGGCAAGAGAGGGCAAGCAGGGGGCACCAGCCGATGGCCAAGAGACGGCAACCAATGGCCAAGAGGCATCAACCAATGGCCAAGGGCATCAACCAATGACCATCAACCATGGCCAAGAGATGGCAACCAATGGATGGCAACCAATGGCCAAGGGGCACCAACCAATGGCCATCAACCATGGCCAAGAGATGGCAACCAATGGATGGCAACCAATGGCCAAGGGGCATCAACCAATGGCCAAGGGGCATCAACCAATGGCCATCAACCAATGGCCAAGAGATGGCAACCAATGGATGCCAACCAATGGCCAAGGGGCATCAACCAATGGCCATCAACCATGGCCAAGAGATGGCAACCAATGGATGGCAACTGATGGCCAAGGAGCATCAACCAGTGACCAAGGGGCACCAACCAATGGCCATCAAGCAATGGCCAAAAGATGGCAACCAACGGATGTCAACCAATGGCCAAGAGATGGCAACCAACGGCTGAGGGACGGCGACCAGCAGACGTCAACCAACGGCCAAGAGATGGCAACCAATGGATGGCAACCAATGGCCGAGGGACGGCAACCAAGGGCCAAGAAGTGGCAACTAAGCGCCACTTAATCAATGGCTGAGGAACGTTAACCAATGGCTGAAGAACGTCAACCAATGGCCACCAACAATGGCTGAGAAATGGCAACCACCAGATGGCAACCAACGGCCAAGAGATGGCAACCAATGGCCGAGGGACGGCAACCAATGGCCGAGGGACGGCAACCAATGGCCGAGGGACGGCAACCGAGGGACGGCAACCAATGGCCGAGGGACGGCAACCGACGGACAACCAATGGCCAAGAGATGGCAACCAACGGCTGAGGGACGGCGACCAGCAGACGTCAACCAACGGCCAAGAGATGGCAACCAATGGATGGCAACCAATGGCCAAGAGGCATCAACCAATGGACGTCAACCAACGACCAAGGGATGGCAACCAATGGATGTCAACTGATGGCCAAGGAGCATCAACCAATGGCCGAGAGACAACAATCAATGGCTAAAGAACGGCAACCAATGGACGTCAACCAATGGCCAAGAGATGGCAACCAATGGATGGCAACCAATGGCTGAGGGATGGCAACCAGCAAAAGACACCCAATGGCTGAGAGATGGCAACCAGCAGAAGACACCCAATGGCTGAGGGATGGCAACCAGCAAAAGACACCCAATGGCTGAGGGATGGCAACCAGCAGAAGACACCCAATGGCTGATGGCAACCAATGGCCATCAACCAATGGTCAAGGGACATCAACCAATGGCTAAAGGACGGCAACCAACGGCTAAAGGACGGCAACCAACGGCTAAAGGACGGCAACCAACAGCCAAGAGATGGCAACCAATGGATGGCAACCAATGGCCAATGGGCATCAACCAATGGCTGAGGGACATCAACCAGCAGGCAACAACCAATGGCCGATGGCAACCAATGGACATCAACCAATGGCCAACGGACATCAACCAATGGCCAAGAGATGGCAACCAACAGCTGAAGGACGGCAACCAGCAGACGGCAACCAATAGCCAAGGGACATCAACCAACGACCAAGAGATGGCAACCAATGAATGGCAACCAATGACTGAGGGACGGCAACCAATAGCCGAGGGACGTCAACCAGTGGACGACAGCCCATGGCCAAGGGATGGCAACCAATGGATGGCAACCAATGGCCAAGAGATGGCAACCAATGGATGGCAACCGATGGCCGAGGGATGGCAACCAAGGGCCAACGAGTGGCAACCAAGGGCCACCAACCAATGGCTGAGGGACACCAACCAATGGACGTCAACCAATGGCCAAGAGATGGCAACCGATGGCCCAGCGCCAAGAGACACCAACCGATGGCCCAGGGCCACCAACCCGCGGCCAACCAACGCCACCTTGTGGCCACCAGATGCCACCGTGGGGCCAGCAGGTCCCTTCTCAAGCCGCCCCCACTCACTTTGGGACCTCAGCAGGTCCCCGGGGACCTTTTGGCACCCAAACCCCCCCCAGACCCTCAACGGCTGGAGAACATCAACCAGGTCCTACCAAAGGCCACCTCAACCCCAACGCCACTGGCCACTGGCCACCCGGCCACCCTAACGAGCTTAACGAGCTTCTGCGAGCCAATCACCTGCCCGGTGAGTGAGGAGAAGGTGGGAGGTGACATCTGGGGGGGGTTAATGCTGGTGGCCCTCATGGGTCTTCTGGGGGAGAGGGGACAACGAGGGGACACAAGGGGATACCGGGCTGGTGGCCGCTTGTTCCTGGTGGCCCTCAAAGTTTAATATTAATTAATATGCTAATTAACGAACAAGATGGAAGAGTTAAGCCCATCGTTTGTTGACGATGGCCAACGAGAAGAACGATGGCCAACGAGAAGAACGATGGCCAACGAGAAGAACGATGGCCAACGAGAAGACCTCGGTGATGGGACTGAAGAACCTTCTAGAAAGATCTACAGGGGTTGGGACGTTGAGTAATTAACGAGGCAAACGCTAATGAGGTTAATTATAATAACTTGGTCAGTAGGAGGCGCAACGGCTCGAGGGGGTTGGAGATCCGCTCGCCAGGTGGCATCTAAGGGGGGTTTGGTGGCCTCAAGAATCGTGCGGCGACGGGACGAGGAGGCGCCAACAAAGCACCAAAATAATTAAAAATAGTCATTTTGACCCCAAAATTTTCTTAATTACTTCTTAAATATTAATTGGAATCCCCAGAATAATAATTATTTAAATGAGTTTTGGGTAATACTCATAAAAGATCATCTTGATGTTGAGGTGGCCTCAAACTTCTCCAAAACTGGCCTAAAATCACCATTTTTAGACGTTTTTGACCCAAAATTAACGTAATTTTGGGGTCTCCCACCCCATACCCACATGGGGGCGGGGTTTGTGGGGTGGGGGGAGGGATTATTTAAATGAAATTTGCATAAAACCCATAAAACTCAACATTGATGTTCAGGTGGCACCAAACTTCTCCAAAACTGGCCTAAAATCACCATTTTTAAGCATTTTTGACCCAAAATTAACGTAGTTTTGGGGTCTCCCACCCCATACCCATGTGGGGGCGGGGTTTGTGGGGTGGGGGGAGGGATTATTCAAATGAGTTTTGGGTAACGCCCATAAAAGCCCATCTTGATGTTCAGGTGGCCCCAAACTTCTCCAAAACTGACCTAAAATCACCATTTTTAGACGTTTTTGACCCAAAATTAACGTAATTTTGGGGTCTCCCGCCCCATACCCACGTGGGGGCAGGGTTTGTGGGGTGGGGGGAGGGATTATTTAAATGAAATTTGCATAAAACCCATAAAACTCAACATTGATGTTCAGGTGGCCCCAAACTTCTCCAAAACTCACCTAAAATCACCATTTTTAGGCATTTTTGACCCAAAATTAACGTAATTTTGGGGTCTCCCACCTCATACCCACGTGGGGGTGGGGCGTGTGGGGCGGGGGGAGGGATTATTTAAATGAAATTTACATAACACCCATAAAAGCCCTCGTTGATGTTTAGATGGTCCCAAACTTCTCCAAAACCAACCTAAAATCACCATTTTTAGGCGTTTTTGACCCAAAATTGACATAATTTTGGGGTCTCCCACCCCATACCGACGTGGAGGCGGGGCGTGTGGGGTGGGGGGAAAGATTATTTAAATGAAATTTGCATAACAGCCATAAAAATTCACCTTGATGTTCAGGTGGTCCCAAACTTCTCCAAAACTGACCCAAAATCACCATTTTTAGGCGTTTTTGACCCAAAATTGACGTAATTTTGAGGTCTCCCACCCCATACCCACGTGGGGGAGGAGCTTGTGGGGCAGGGGGAGTGATTATTTAAATGAAATTTGCATAATGTGCATAAAATTCCATCTTGATGTTCAGGTGACCCCAAACTTCTTGAAAACCGGCCTAAAATCACCATTTTTAAGCACTTTTGACCCAAAATTAATGTAGTTTTGGGGTCTCCCACCCCATACTGACGTGGGGGCGGGGTGTGTGGGTGGGGGGAGGGTCCCATGGGTGGGGGGGAGGGGCCACCCCACCCCCCCCTCACCCTTTTCTCCGCCAGCTCCTTCTCCTGCTGCAGCTTCCGGCTCCTCTCGATCCACGCGGCCGCGTCGTCCAACCACGGGTCGTCCTCCCCCAACGTCTTCACCTTCCTACGAGGATTTTTGGGGTGAAAAAGGGTCTTTTTG
>NW_027167579.1:0-10045 GCF_013368605.1 Nyctibius grandis
GGGGGGGGGACGCGCCGGGGTGGGGTGGGACACGCTGGGACGTGGGGGGTCCCCGTGGGACCGAGGCCATCTCCGGTCTTTGGGGGTCTCCTGCAGTTGCGTGGTGGATGAGATGGACTTCTCCGGGATGGAGCTGGACGAGGCCCTGCGGAAGTTCCAGTCCCACATTCGGGTGCAAGGGGAAGCCCAGAAGGTCGAGCGCTTGATCGAGGCCTTCAGGTGAGGGACGGTGACGGGTCCCTGTCCCCACCCCATCTCCCCTGGCGCCGGGAAGACCACCAGGCCATAGCGTGCAGTTGTGTGGTCACCAAGGGGTGATGTTCTAGGTGACCCTATGGATCAAGAGGGAGACACTAGGGGTGGTGGCCCATGTGCCATGGGGTGATGTTCTAGGTGACCTTATGGACCAAGCACAGGGACATTAGGGTGGTGGCCCACATGGGACCAGGTGATGTTCTAGGTGACCCTATAGACCAAGCAGAGGGACATTAGGGGTGGTGGCCCACATGGGACCAGGTGATGTTCTAGGTGACCCTATAGACCAAGCATGGGGACATTAGGGGTGGTGGCCCGCATGGGACCAGGTGATGTTCTAGATGATCCCATGGACCAAGGAAGGGGTCATCGGAGTGGTGGCCCACATGCCATGGGGTGATGTTCTAGGTGACCCTATGGACCAAGCACAGGGACATTAGGGGTGGTGGCCCACATGAGACCAGGGATTGTTCTAGGTGACCCTATGGACCAAGCACGGGGACATTAGGGGTGGTGGCCCGCATGGGACCAGGTGATGTTCTAGGTGATCCCATGGACCAAGGAAGGGGTCATCGGACTGGTGGCCCACATGCCATGGGGTGATGTTTTAGGTGACCTTATGGACCAAGCACAGGGACATTAGGGGTGGTGGCCCACATGGGACCACGGGTTGTTCTAGGTGACCCTATAGACCAAGCATGGGAACATTAGGGGTGGTGGCCCGCATGGGACCAGGGGTTGTTCTAGATGACCCCACGGACCAAGAGTCATCGGAGTGGTGGCCCACATGCCATGGGGTGATGTTCTAGGTGACCCTATGGACCAAGCAGGAGGACATTGGGGTGGTGGCCCGCATGGGACCAGGTGAAGTTCTAGGTGACCCTATAGACTAGGAGAACGTTAGAGGTGGTGCCCCACGCGCATGGGACCACGTCAGGACTTCTGTGGGGTGCAGAGGCCATCTCGGCCACGTGGGGCTGGCCGTGGGGCACCCTGACCCCATAGGCCGTGGGGATTGTCCCCCCCGCAGCCAGCGCTACTGCGTGTGTAACGCGGCCCTGCTGCGCCAGTTCCGCAACCCGGACACCATCTTCATCCTGGCCTTCGCCATCATCCTCCTCAACACCGACATGTACAGCCCCAGCGTCAAGGCCGAGCGCAAGATGAAGCTGGAGGACTTCATCAAGAACCTCCGAGGTGAGGACCCATGGCCCCGTCTTGTCCCCCCGTGGTGTCCCCCCATCCTGCTCGGGAAAGTGGGTTCTAGAGCAGGGACCCCGGGTGTCGCGCAGGGGTGGACAACGGGGAGGACATCCCGCGGGACATGCTGGTGGGCATCTACCAGCGCATCCAGAGCCGGGAGCTGCGCACCAACGACGACCACGTGTCCCAGGTCCAGGCCGTCGAGCGCATGATCGTCGGCAAGAAGCCGGTGGGTTCGCTCGAGGGATGGGCTGGGTTCTAGGTGACCTATGGGGGATCTTCCAGGTGACCCTATGGAGGATGGTCTAGGTGGCCTATGGGGGATGGTCTAGGTGGCCTATGGGGGATGGTCTAAGTGACCTATGGGGGATCTTCCAGGTGACCCTATGGAGGATGGTCTAGGTGGCCTATGGAGGATGGTCTAGGTGACCCTATGGAGGATGGTCTAGGTGGCCTATGGGGGATGGTCTAGGTGGCCCTATGGAGGATGGTCTAGGTGGCCCTGTGGAGGATGGTCTAGGTGGCCCTATGGAGGATGGTCTAGGTGACTCTATGGAGGACGTTCTAGGTGACCTATGGGGGACGGTCTGGGTGACCCTATGGAGGATGGTCTAGGTGGCCTATGGAGGATGGTCTAGGTGACCCTATGGAGGAGGTTCTAGGTGACCCTATGGAGGATGGTCTAGGTGACCCTATGGGTGACGTTCTAGGTGACCCTATGGAGGAGGTTCTAGGTGACCCTATGGGGGACGCTCAAGGTGACCAATGGAGGACGTTCATAGGTGTCATAGGTGACACTATGGGGGGATGCTCTCGATGACCGCAGGGATGGGACAGGTTGACGCCAAGGGTGCCACCACCATCAAGGAGGGGGCCTGGAGGGTGGGTGGGCGTGTCCCCCCCAGGCCCCGCCCCAGTGCTGAGCCCCCCCACCCCGTGTCCCCAGGTGCTGTCCCTGCCCCACCGGCGCCTGGTCTGCTGCTGCCAGCTCTACGAGGTCCCCGACCCCAACCGGCCCCAGCGCCTGGGCCTGCACCAGCGCGAGGTCTTCCTCTTCAATGACCTGCTGGTGGTGAGCTGGTGGTCCCTGGAGAGCTGGGGGGGGGTGTCCCTGGGGTGGGGGGTCACCCATGGGGAGTCGAGGGGGCTCCCAGGTGTCTGGGTCCCCCTTGACCTGGTGGCCCCGGCAGGTGACAAAGATCTTCCAGAAGAAGAAGATCCTGGTGACCTACAGCTTCCGCCAGAGCTTCCCCCTCGTGGACATGCACATGCAGCTCTTCCAGAACGCCTGTGAGACCCATGGCACCCCACGGCACCCCACGGCACCCCATGGCACCCCACAGCACCCCACGGCACCCCATGGCACCCCATGGCACCCCACAGCGCCCTATGGCACCTTCACGGGATGCTCCCCTGCCCTTATGGCCCATGGAGGCCACCACGAGATGGCCCTTTGCCCCATGGGTTCCACCACGGAGTTTCCCCTATTGGATGTCCTGTGGTGTCCCCCCGGGATGGCCCATGGTGTCCTCCATAGGGTGTCCCATGGTGCCCCCCATGGGATGGCCCATGGTGTCCCCCATACGATGTGTCATGGTGTCCTCCATGGGATGTACCTAACCCCGTGGTGTCCCTCCATGGCATGTCCCACCATGTCCCCCATAGGTTGTCCCATGGTGTCCCCCATTACATGTCCCATGCTGTCTCCCATGTCATGCTCCCCTGCCCCATGGTGTCCCCCATAGGATGTCCCATGGTGTCCCTATTGAATGTCCCATGATGTCCCCCATGACACGTCCCCTGCCCCATGGTGTCTCCCATGGCATGTTCCCTGCCCCATGGTGTCCCCCATAGAATGTCCCATGGTGTCCCCTATAGGATGTCCCATGGTGTCCCCCATAGGATGTCCCATGATGTCCCCATAGGATATCCCATGGTGTCCCCCATAGCTTGTCCCATGGTGTCCCCCATAGCTTGTCCCATGGTGTCCCTATTGAATGTCCCATGATGTCCCCCATGACACATTTCCTGCCCCATGGTGTCCCCCATAGCTTGTCCCATGGTGTCCCCCATAGCTTGTTCCATGATGTCCCCTATAGGATGTCCCATGGTGTCCCCCATAGGACGCCCCATGATGTCCCCCATAGATTGTCCCATGGTGTCCCCCATAGGTTGTCCCATGGTGTCCCCCATAGGATGTCCCATGATGTCTCCTATAGGTTGTCCCATGATGTCCCCCATAGGATGTCCCATGGTGTCCCTTATAGGATGTCCCACGGTGTCCCCCATAGCTTGTCCCATGGTGTCCCCCATAGGATGTCCCATGATGTCCCCTATAGGATGTCCCATGGTGTCCCCCATAGGTTGTCCCATGATGTCCCCATAGGTTGTCCCATGATGTCCCCTATAGGATGTCCCCTGATGTCCCCCATAGCTTGTCCCATGATGTCCCCCATAGGATGTCCCATGGTGTCCCTCATAGCTTGTCCCATGGTGTCCCCTATAGATTGTCCCATGATGTCCCCCATAGGATGTCCCATGATGTCCCCCATAGGATGTCCCATGGTGTCCCCCTTGACATGTCCCCAGCCCCATGGTGTCCCCCATAGGATGTCCCATGGTGTCCCCCATAGGTTGTCCCATTGTGTCCCCCATAGGATGTCCCATGGTGTCCCCCATAGCTTGTCCCATGATGTCCCCTATAGGATGTCCCATGGTGTCCCCCATAGGATGTCCCATGATGTCCCCTATAGGATGTCCCATGGTGTCCCCCATAGATTGTCCCATGATGTCCCCCATGACACGTCCCCTGCCCCATGGTGTCCCCCATAGGATGTCCCATGGTGTCCCCCATAGGATGTCCCATGGTGTCCCCCATAGCTTGTCCCATGGTGTCCCCCATAGGATGTCCCATGGTGTCCCCCATAGGATGTCCCATGATGTCCCCTATAGGATGTCCCATGGTGTCCCCCATAGATTGTCCCATGATGTCCCCGCATGACACGTCCCCTGCCCCATGGTGTCCCCTATAGGATGTCCCATGATGTCCCCATAGGATGTCCCATGGTGTCCCCCATAGGATGTCCCATGATGTCCCCTATAGGATGTCCCATGGTGTCCCCCATAGGTTGTCCCATGGTGTCCCTATTGAATGTCCCATGGTGTCCCCCATGACACGTCCCCTGCCCCATGGTGTCCCCTATAGCTTGTCCCATGGTGTCCCCCATAGGTTGTCCCATGGTGTCCCCCATAGGATGTCCCATGGTGTCCCCCATAGCTTGTCCCATGATGTCCCCTATAGGATGTCCCATGATGTCCCCCATAGCTTGTCCCATGGTGTCCCCCATAGGATGTCCCATGGTGTCCCCTATAGGATGCCCCATGATGTCCCCCATAGATTGTCCCATGATGTCCCCCATGACACGTTCCCTGCCCCATAGTGTCCCCCATAGGTTGTCCCATGGTGTCCCCTATAGGATGTCCCATGATGTCCCCCATAGATTGTCCCATGATGTCCCTGCATGACATGTTCCCAGCCCCATGATGTCCCCCATAGGATGTCCCATGATGTCCCTTATAGGATGTCCCATGATGTCCCCCATAGGATGCCCCATGGTGTCCCCCATAGGATGTCCCATGATGTCCCCCATAGATTGTCCCATGATGTCCCTGCATGACACGTTCCCAGCCCCATGATGTCCCCTATAGGATGTCCCATGGTGTCCCCTATAGGATGTCCCATGGTGTCCCCCATAGATTGTCCCATGATGTCCCCCATAGGATGTCCCATGATGTCCCCCATAGATTGTCCCATGATGTCCCTGCATGACACGTTCCCAGCCCCATGATGTCCCCCATAGGTTGTCCCATGGTGTCCCCTATAGGATGTCCCATGGTGTCCCCCACCCCATGGTGTCCCCCATGAGATGTTCTCCTACCCTACAAGATCCCCCCTCCCCTGTCCCCGCAGTTCCCCCCATACCCCATGCCCTCTGCCCCCATGCCCTCTGCCCCCATGACCTCTGACCCCGTGACCTCTGACCTCTGACCCCTGCCCCCAGATTACCAGTTCGGGATCAAGCTGCTGTCGGCGGCGCCGGGGGGGGAGCGGCGCCTCCTCATCGTCTTCAACGCGCCCAGCCCCCAGGACCGGCTGCGCTTCGCCAGCGACCTGCGGGAGTCGGTGGCCGAGGTGCAGGAGATGGAGAAGTACCGCGTGGAGGGTGAGCGGGCGCTGGGGGCGCTGGGAGCACTGGGAGGGGGGCTGGGGGCACTGGGAGAGCGCTGGGATGGGCAATGAGAGAACTAGGAGCACTGGGAGGGGCGCTGGGGGCACTGGGAGAGCGCTGGGATGGGCAATGAGAGAACTAGGAGCACTGGGAGGGGAGCTGGGGGCACTGGGAGGGGTGCTGGGAGTGCTGGGAGGGGCACTGGGAGAACTGGGATGGGCACTGGGAGCACCTGGAGGGGCACTGGGAGCACTGGGAGGGCACTGGGAGCACTGGGAGGGCACTGGGATGGGTAATGGGAGAACTGGGAGGGTTACTGGGAGCACTGGGAGGGGCGCTGGGGGCACTGGGAGAGGCACTGGGAGAACTGGGATGGGCACTGGGAGCACTGGGAAGGGGGCTGGGGGGGCTGGGAGCACTGGGAGGGGCAATGGGAGAACTAGGAGCACTGGGAGGGGCGCTGGGGGCACTGGGAGGGGTGCTGGGGGCACCAGGAGGGGCGCTGGGAGCGCTGGGAGGGGGGCTGGGAGTACTGGGAGAGTGCTGGGATGGGCAATGAGAGAACTGGGAGCACTGGGAGGGGGGCTGGGAGTACTGGGAGGGGGACTGGGAGCACTGGGAGGGGCGCTGGGAGCACCTGGAGCACTGCGGGGGGTGGGGCTGGGAGCACTGGGAGGGGTGCTGGGGGCATTGGGAGGGGGGCTGGGAGCACCTGGAGCACTGTGAGGGGGGCTGGGGGCACTGGGAGCACTGGGAGGGGGCTGGGAGCACTGGGAGAGCGCTGGGATGGGCAATGAGAGAACTGGGAGCACTGGGAGGGGGGCTGGGAGTACTGGGAGGGGGACTGGGAGCACTGGGAGGGGTGCTGGGAGCACTGGGAGGGGAGGGGGGCTGGGGGCACTGGGAGCACTGGGAGCACCAGGAGGGGCGCTGGGGGCACTGGGAGAGCGCTGGGATGGGCAATGAGAGAACTGGGAGCACTGGGAGGGGCGCTGGGGGCACTGGGAGGGGTGCTGGGGGCACCAGGAGGGGTGCTGGGAGCACTGGGAGGGGGGCTGGGGGCACTGGAAGAGCGCTGGGATGGGCAATGAGAGAACTGGGAGCACTGGGAGGGGGGCTGGGAGTACTGGGAGGGGGACTGGGAGCACTGGGAGGGGTGCTGGGAGCACTGGGAGGGGAGGGGGGCTGGGGGCACTGGGAGCACTGGGAGCACCAGGAGGGGCGCTGGGGGCACTGGGAGAGCGCTGGGATGGGCAATGAGAGAACTGGGAGCACTGGGAGGGGGGCTGGGGGCACTGGGAGGGGTGCTGGGAGCACTGGGAGGGGTGCTGGGAGCACTGGGAGGGGGGCTGGGGGCACTGGGAGAGCGCTGGGATGGGCAATGAGAGAACTGGGAGCACTGGGAGGGGGGCTGGGAGTACTGGGAGGGGGACTGGGAGCACTGGGAGGGGCGCTGGGAGCACTGGGAGCACTGGGAGGGGTGCTGGGGGCACTGGGAGCACTGGGAGCACCAGGAGGGGCGCTGGGGGCACTGGGAGAGCGCTGGGATGGGCAATGAGAGAACTGGGAGCACTGGGAGGGGGGCTGGGGGCACTGAGAGGGGCACTGGGGGGGCACTGGGCTGACTGGGGGGGCACCGAGGGGCCACTGGGGGCCACTGGGCTGCCTGGGGCTGCCTGGGGGTCACTGGGAGGGCACTGGGCTGCCTGGGGGGGCACTGGGGGAGCACTGGGAGGGCACTGGGCTGCCTGGGGGGGCACTGGGGGGGCACTGGGCTGCCTGGGGGCGCACCGAGGGGGCACTGGGGGAGCACTGGGGGGGCACTGGGGGGGCACTGGGCTGACTGGGGGGCACTGGGGGGGCACTGGGCTGACTGGGGGGGCACCGAGGGGCCACTGGGGGCCACTGGGCTGACTGGGGCTGCCTGGGGGTCACTGGGAGGGCACTGGGCTGCCTGGGGGGGCACTGGGGGAGCACTGGGAGGGCACTGGGCTGCCTGGGGGGGCACTGGGGGGGCACTGGGCTGCCTGGGGGGGCACCGAGGGGGCACTGGGGGAGCACTGGGGGGGCACTGGGGGGGCACTGGGCTGACTGGGGGGGCACTGGGGGGGCACTGGGCTGACTGGGGGGGCACTGGGCTGACTGGGGCTGCCTGGAGGGGCACTGCAGGGGCACTGGGCTGCCTGGGGGGGCACTGGGGGGGCACTGGGGGAGCACTGGGGGGGCACTGGGGGGGCACTGGGCTGACGGGGGGGCACTGAGGGGGCACTGGGCTGACTGGGGGGGCACTGGGGGGGGAACTGGGCTGCCTGGGGGGGCACCGAGGGGGCACTGGGGGAGCACTGGGGGGGCACTGGGCTGACGGGGGCTGCCTGGGGGGGGGCACTGGGCTGCCTGGGGCTGCCTGGGGGAGCACTGGGGGGGCACTGGGCTGACTGGGGGGGCACTGGGGGGGCACTGGACTGCCTGGGGGGGCACCGAGGGGGCACTGGGGGAGCACTGGGGGGGGCACTGGGCTGCCTGGGGCTGACTGAGGGGGCACTGGGGGGGCACTGGGCTGACTGGGGGGGCACTGAGGGGGCACTGAGGGGGCACTGGGGGGCACTGGGCTGCCTGGGGCTGCCTGGAGGGGCACTGGGGGGGCACTGGGGGGGCACTGGGGGGGCACTGGGGGAGCACTGGGCTGCCTGGGGGGCACTGGGGGTGCACTGGGCTGACTGGGGCTGACTGGGGGGGCACTGGGGGGGCACTGGGCTGCCTGGGGGAGCACTGGGGGGGCACTGGGCTGACTGGGGGGGCACTGGGGGGGCACTGGGGGAGCACTGGGCTGACTGGGGCTGACAGGGGGGGCACTGGGGGAGCACTGGGGGGGCACTGGGCTGCCTGGGCCTGCCTGGAGGGGCACTGGGGGGGCACTGGGGGGGCACTGGGGGAGCACTGGGCTGCCTGGGGGGCACTGGGGGTGCACTGGGATGACTGGGGCTGACTGGGGGGGCACTGGGGGGCACTGAGCTGACTGGGGCTGACTGGGGGGGCACTGGGGGAGCACTGGGGGGACACTGAGCTGACTGGGGCTGACTGAGGGGGCACTGGGGGAGCACTGGGAGGGCACTGGGCTGCCTGGGGGGGCACTGGGGGGGCACTGGGCTGACTGGGGCTGACAGGGGGGGCACTGGGCTGCCTGGGGGGGCACCGAGGGGGCACTGGGGGAGCACTGGGGGGGCACTGGGGGGGCACTGGGCTGACTGGGGGGGCACTGGGCTGACTGGGGCTGCCTGGAGGGGCACTGCAGGGGCACTGGGCTGCCTGGGGGGGCACTGGGGGGGCACTGGGGGAGCACTGGGGGGGCACTGGGCTGCCTGGGGGGGCACTGGGGGGGCACTGGGCTGACTGGGGGGGCACTGGGGGGGCACTGGGCTGCCTGGGGGGGCACCGAGGGGGCACTGGGGGAGCACTGGGGGGGCACTGGGGGGGCACTGGGCTGACTGGGGGGGCACTGAAGGGACAGTGGGGGAGCACTGGGCTGCCTGGGGGAGCACTGGGCTGACTGGGGGGGCACTGAGGGGGCACTGGGGGGGGCACTGGGCTGCCTGGGGCTGCCTGGGGGGGCACTGGGGGGGCACTGGGGGAGCACTGGGGGGGTACTGGAGGGCACTGGTTTGACTGGCCCCCCCCCCAGCGGAGCTGGAGAAGCAGAAGGGGGTGGCGGGGCCGCGGGGGGGGGCGGGCGCCCCCCGGGAGCCCCTGAACGGGCTGAGCCGCAGCAGCCTGGAGGAGGCGTTCGGGGGGGGCGAGGGGCTGAAGCGCAGCGCCCTGAGCAGCTCCCTGCGGGACCTCAGCGACGGCGGTGAGGGGGGGGGGGGCGGGGATGCCCTGGGGGGGCAGTTGGGGGGGCATTGGGGTCCCCTGGGGGCATTTGGGGGGGGCATTGGGGTCCCCTGGGGGCATTTGGGGGGGCATTGGGGTCCCCTGGGGGCATTTGGGGTCCCCTGGGGGGGGGTTGAGGGTCCGCTGGGGGGCATTTGGGATGCCCTGGAGGGCATTTGGGGACCCCTGGGGGGGCAGTTGGGGTCCCCTGAGGGCGTTAGAGTCCCCTGGGAGGGCATTTGGAGGGGTTTTGGGGTGCCCTGGGGGGGCATTTGGGGGGGGTTGGGGTCCCCTGGGGGGGTTTTGGGGTGCCCTGGGGGGGGGGGGGTTGGGGTTCACTGGGGGGGCAGTTGGGGACCCCTTGGGGGGGGGGGGGTTGGGGGTCCCCTGAGGGCATTAGAGTCCCTTGGGAGGGCATTTGGAGGGGTTTTGGGGTCCCCTGAGGGGGGGGTTGGGGTCCCTGGGGGGCATTAGACTCCCTTAGAGGGGCA
>NW_027167580.1:0-9967 GCF_013368605.1 Nyctibius grandis
TAGATTTTGCTAAATTGGGATGGTGCTGTCTAGGTGGCATGGTCTTATTTTCGTTTGTCCTGAATGTGTTTCTGGTGTGGTATGTGATTAGATGTCAGTGCAGCAACAGCGGGAGGTATCATGCTGCCCCTGTAACCAGGAGAAAACACCGAAAGAAATCAGATAGTAAAGTGAAGGATGATGACTCAGAGCCTTCTAAGGCAGAGCCAGCACAGGACCCAGGTGAGGGCCCTTCTCAGTCAGAGTCAGGGCCTGACACAGAGGGGGGTTTCCTTGATCGTCTTTTTAAAGAAGGCCCATTACACAAGAAGGACAAGAAAGGTCCTTCTAAAGCAGAACAATCACAGGAGGACTCGGACTCGGAAGTAGAGATAACCTACCACTCCTTATCCCTGAAAGAACTGCGAAATATAAGAAAAGATTTTAGTCGTTATGACGGTGAGCCAATAATTACCTGGTTGCTCCGATGCTGGGATAATGGGGCAGATAGCATAGAATTGGATGGTAGAGAAGCCAGACAGTTGGGATCCCTGTCCAGAGATGGTGGTATTGATAAGATGCTTCCAAGAAGGTCGAACAGTATCAGTCTCTGGAGGCGACTCTTGTCAGCTGTAAAGAGCAGGTATCCCTATAAAGATGATGTTAAGAGCCACCTAAGCAAATGGACCACTATAGAAAAAGGTATTAACTACCTTAGAGAACTAGCTGTGCAAGAGATCATTTATAAACACCCTCAGGACATTGTAGATCCTGTAAATCCTGATGAGGTGGAATGCAACCGATCCATGTTCCGGAAGGTTGTGCAGAGTGCTCCACCAACACATGCCCATACATTGTCAATATTAGTCTGGGGAGAAGATGCTATGGCACGACCTAGTGTGGGCGAAATGGCTAACTGTATGCGACAGTATGAAGATAGTATTTCTTCCCCACTGCAGGCCCGTGTCTCGGCTGTGGAAAAACTGACTAAGGAAAACAAGGACTCATTTAAACAACTGTCAGACAAACTGTCCAGGATCGAGAATAAACTTGACTCTCTACCTACACAGGCCCGTGTTGCAGCCTTTAGGAGGAAACGCCCTCCTACTGGACCGGCTCAAAGGAAACGGGACACGTCACGAGGTATCCTGTGGTTTACCCTGCGTGATTATGGGGAGGACATGAACAGATGGCATGGACAACCTACCAGTACCCTACAGGCACGAGTACGTGAGTTGCAAGCTAACAGAAATACCAGTGAGAATTTTCCTAGGAGGATGGCTGCTCCAGTTACCAATGAGCAGGACCCCAGTCAGGGTAGATGGGCCTCAAATCCTTTTTTTCCAAGAGTGAATAGGGGAAATGAAGGTCCAGTCCCCGTGAGCTGCACGAATCCAGTCTTTAATTAGAGGGGCCCTGCCTCCAGCCAGGAGGAGGAGAGGGACAACCGAGTTTATTGGACCATGTGGATTCGATGGCCTGGTACATTAGAACCACAAAAGTATCGAGCCCTGGTAGACACTGGTGCACAGTGCACCCTCATGCCATCGAATCATAAAGGGACAGAATCTGTCAGTATCTCGGGAATAACAGGGGGATCTCAAGAGTTATCTGTATTGGAGGCTGAAGTGAGCCTAACTGAAAATGAATGGAAAAAGCACCCCATTGTGACTGGTCCAGATGCTCCATGCATCCTTGGCATAGACTACCTTAAGAAAGGGTATTTTAAGGACCCAAAAGGATATAGATGGGCCTTTGGTGTAGCAGCTGTAGAGACTGAGGACATTAAACAGCTGTCTACCTTGCCTGGCCTCTCAGAGGATCATTCTGTTGTGGGGTTGCTGAAAGTTGAAGAACAACAGGTGCCAATTGCTACTGCCACGGTGCACCGACGACAATATCACACCAATCGAGACTCCCTGATCCCCATTCATAAACTGATTAGACAATTAGAAAATCAAGGAGTGATTGGCAAGACTCGCTCACCCTTTAATAGTCCTATATGGCCAGTGCAAAAGTCTAATGGAGAATGGAGATTAACTGTGGACTATCATGGCCTAAATGAAGTTACACCACCTCTGAGCGCTGCTGTGCCAGACATGCTAGAACTTCAATATGAACTGGAGTCAAAGGCAGCCAAGTGGTACGCCACTATAGACATTGCTAATGCATTTTTCGCTATTCCCTTGGCACCAAAGTGCAGGCCACAGTTTGCTTTTACCTGGAGAGGTATCCAGTACCCCTGGAATCGACTGCCCCAGGGGTGGAAACACAGTCCTACTATTTGCCATGGACTGATCCAGACTGCACTAGAAAAGGGTGGAGCTCCAGAACATTTGCAATACATTGATGACATCATTGTGTGGGGTGATACAGCAGCAGAAGTTTTTGACAAAGGGAAGAAAATAATCCAAATTCTTCTGAAAGCTGGTTTTACCATAAAAAGAGGCAAGGTCAAGGGACCTGCCCGGGAGATCCAGTTTTTAGGGATTAAATGGCAAGATGGGCGTCGCCAGATCCCGATAGAGGTGATCAACAAAATAACAGCCATGTCCCCACCAATTAACAAAAAGGAAACACAAGCCTTCTTAGGCGTTGTGGGTTTCTGGAGAATGCATATTCCAGATTACAGCCAGATTGTACGCCCTCTTTATCAAGTGACCAGAAAGAAGAAAGATTTTCAGTGGGGCCCTGAACAACGACAGGCTTTTGAACAGATTAAACAAGAGATTGTGCATGCAGTAGCCCTTGGACCAGTCCGTACGGGACAAGATGTTAAAAATGTGCTCTACACCGCAGCTGGGGACAATGGTCCGACCTGGAGCCTCTGGCAGAAAGTACCAGGGGAGACTCGAGGTCGACCCCTAGGATTTTGGAGTTGAGGATACAAGGGCTCCGAGGCCAATTACATTCCAACTGAAAAAGAGATACTGGCAGCATATGAAGGAGTTAGAGCTGCTTCAGAGGTAATTGGTACTGAAGCACAGCTTGTCCTGGCACCTCGATTACCAGTACTAGGCTGGATGTTCAAGGGTAAGGTTCCCACTACCCATCATGCAACTGATGCTACGTGGAGTAAATGGATTGCATTAATTACACAGAGGGCTCGAATAGGAAACCCTAATTGCCCAGGAATCTTAGAAGTGATCATGGACTGGCCAGAAGGCAAAGACTTCGGAATGCCACCAGAAAAGGAGGTGACACGTGCTGAAGAAGCCCCACCATATAATGAACTACCAGAGGATGAGAAGCAGTATGCCCTGTTCACCGATGGATCCTGCCGTCTTGTAGGAAAGCATCGGAAGTGGAAAGCTGCTGTATGGAGTCCTATACGACGAGTCACAGAAGCCACAGAAGGACAAGGTGAATCAAGTCAATTTGCAGAGGTAAAAGCCATCCAGCTGGCTTTAGACATTGCTGAACGAGAAAAGTGGCCAAGGCTGTATCTTTATACTGACTCATGGATGGTGGCAAATGCTTTGTGGGGGGGGTTAAAGCAGTGGAAGCGAAGCAACTGGCAGCATAAAGGTAAACCTATTTGGGCTGCTGAACTGTGGCAAGATATTGCTACTCGGCTAGAGAAACTAGTCGTGAAGGTACGTCATGTAGATGCCCACGTACCTAAAAGTCGGGCAACTGAGGAACATCGAAACAACCAACAAGCAGATCAGGCTGCTAAAGTGTTCCAAATAGATTTGGACTGGGAACATAAAGGTGAACTATTTTTAGCTCGGTGGGCTCATGACACTTCAGGTCATCAAGGAAGAGATGCAACATACAGATGGGCTCGTGACCGAGGGGTGGACTTAACTATGGACTCTATTGCACAGGTTATCCATGATTGTGAAACATGAGCCGCAATTAAGCAAGCCAAACGGTTAAAACCTTTGTGGTATGGGGGACGGTGGTTGAAATATAAATATGGGGAGGCCTGGCAAATTGACTACATCACACTCCCTCAAACCTGCCAGGGTAAACGCTATGTGCTTACCATGGTGGAGGCGACCACCGGATGGCTGGAAACATACTCTGTGCCCCATGCCACTGCCCGGAACACTATTCTGGGCCTCGAAAAGCAAATCTTGTGGCGACATGGCACACCAGAGAGAATTGAGTCGGACAATGGGACTCATTTCAAAAACAGTCTCATAGACAACTGGGCCAAAGAGCATGACATTGAATGGGTATATCACATCCCCTATCATGCACCAGCATCTGGGAAAGTTGAACGGTATAATGGGCTGTTAAAAACTACCCTAAAAGCAATGGGAGGTGGAACCTTTAAAAACTGGGATAAGCATTTGGCACAAGCTACCTGGCTAGTTAACACCAGAGGATCTATCAACCGAGCTGGCCCTGCTCAGTCAGACCTTTTACATACAGTAGAAGGAGATAAAGTCCCTGTGATGCATGAAAGGAATCTGTTGGGAAAAACTGTCTGGGTTCTTCCTGCTACGGGCAAAGGTAAACCCGTTCATGGGATTGCTTTTGCTCAAGGACCTGGATGTACTTGGTGGGTGATGCTGCAGGATGGTGGAGTCCGATGTGTCCCTGAAGGTGATCTGATCTTGGGTGAGAATACTTAATTCTGAACTGTATGATGCTAATTGCTGCATAATACTAACAGTGTTCATAAGTGTCTTTCAGGTTAAGACAGTGGTGACGAGACCAGAGCTAGCTGCAAGTGGCGTCCAGTAACCTCTTTGAGACTGACATCTTTAACCTGCAACCCGTGGGCATGAACCGTGACAAAACTCATACCATGTCTCCTGCCCTGAGAGACTCCTAGCCAGATGGAAACCCACAATCCTGAACTAAATGAACTTGATGAACTTTTTTTTTTCTGTATAGAGATGAATCATAAACTAATGTTATCTGTATATATTTGAAAATGAAAAGGTAGTGGTGATCTGAGTATGACGTGAATGGTATGGAATAAGGGGTGGAATGTCCTGGTTTGGCCTAAACCAGGCCGATTTTCCTTTCAGTGATTTTTACTTTCAGCTAAGTCTCTTCTAAGTAACTGCACTTTCTGAAACTAACTGCATGTTTGCAGACAGTGTCTGCTTCCAGGACTGATAACGCTCGAAGTTTGTAGTTATCGCTGAGGCAGCGGTAGGGATGTTGTGCAGTAAGGCTCTTGCTGTACTTAGTCTCAGAGAAACCAAGGTCACTGCTGAATTCCTCACTGCTTATGAGTGAAGAGCCGAAGGGGGGGTCGCAGCTGCAGGGGGGAGCAGACAGGGCAGGTGACCCAAAATTGACCTACGAGGGTATTCCATCCCATACACGTCATTCTCGGTATAAAGCAGGGGGATCACGAGGGTCTCGGGCTCTTTCTGCTATGGCCGGTGTCCAAGGAGGACTCCGACTGTTTTCCTGCTGCCCCCGATCCCGATCCGTGCATCCCTGAATCCAGCTCTCGACCGTCGCTAGGCCCAGCCTGGGCCTTCCCGGAGCCTGCCCTGCAGTGCCGGTGGTGACGTTGCCGACATCGGGAGAGCTCGATCTTGGTTTTGTATATATATTTGTATATATTTGATTATTCCAATATTATTATTATACTCTTTTTCATTATTATAGGTTTATTAAAACTGTTTTAACTTTCCAACCCGTAAGTCTCTCTCCCTTTTCCCTTTCCCTTTCCCTTCAGGTGGGGGGGGGAGGGTTAACAGAGAGCGTCTGCTGCAGGTTTAATAGCCAGCCCAGCTTTAAACCGTGACAAGTCTGCACTGCCAGTCCACTTGTGCTCATGAACTAGCACGGCCGCGTAGGGTTCGGCCGCATTCAGTGAGAAACTTTGACAACTGGCTACTTAAACAGTGCAGTTTTATTAGCAACAGATATACAGGTTTTTGGATTGCCGGTGATAGTGACTGTCTGCAAGAAAGCACGTGCAAATATGATATTATCAAGAATAACACGCGTGAAAAGATTATAATAATACAGCCTGGCTACAAATGTTAGGGAGCAACTCTTTAAAGAGATTTCTAATATTTCCGAGAAAAGCGCTTAGCATAAATCTCACCCAAGGCGTCCAAGGCGGGGGGGGAGTGAGGCTCAGCCCGTCGGCCGATCCTGGCAGTCAGAGGCAGTTTCCCTTGACTTGCTTACGGTGATGTCTTCTTTTCTCCCCTCCAAGAATTCCCCATTTGTCTGGCTATTTTATATCCTTTCTACCTTCAAGGTGGAGTTTGAGTGACTATAGTCATACATACTTCTGTTATGATTGGTGTAAATTTCTCTCGCTTCACGTTTAGACGTATAGTCTACAAGAAATCGAGGGCGCAGACTCAGGGAGGAGTGGTCGCACGATGGAGGCAGGTAGCCTTCAGGATGGAGGTGTGTTTTGGTATTAAAATGAGGATAAAAAGAGCAAAGTTCACGAAAAGGTAACACCTTGGCAAGGTCTCGGAAAAAAGTTGGCTCAGGAGGTCAAACGGACTGCTTATCAGCTCTAGAAGAGTATCTCTTCCCATTTATCATCGAGGAGCAAGGCCACGGAGTCTCAACTCCGCTCCATCCTCTACGATTTGTTGCAGGGACTTGCTGTGTTAGAGGATTTCTTGCATGCCTGATGCAGACGTGTCCCATCCTCAAAGCTCCTTGATTTTATACTTCTCCCTAATGGGCGAACAATGCTACGCTTTTCATATAAACCTTAGTTTTCAGATGCAAATCTTGATTTTACTAATAATTCCACATCGTCCCATATCAGCCCTTTCACATTCCAAACAACAATGGGGCTCCAGGCTTGTTTACCTACACAAATGTCCAAACGTTCCACACAATGTCCAAGAAAAAGCCGAGGCGAGAGCCAGGCCCGAAATTGCAAGAATCCGCAGATTGCTCTCACAAAAAAGGTGCAGGCCTTAAAAGCAATTGCTGGCTGCAGTCGTCCCATATCACCCTTTCACAGCCCCAATAACCATGGGGCTCCGGACTTGGTTACCTACCCAAAAGGCCAAACGTTTCCCACTATGTGCGAGAAAAAGCCGAGGTGAGAGCCAGGCTCCAAAATGCGAACGTCCGCAGATTGCTCCCACAACAAAGGTGCAGGCCTTAAAAGCTATTGCTAGGCTGCAGTCGTCCCATATCAGCCTTTCACAGCCCCAACAACCATGGGGCTCCGGGCTTCTTTACCTACCCAAAAGTCCAAACGTTTGACACTACTGTCCGAGAAAAAGCCGAGGCGAGAGCCAGGCTCCAAAATGCGAACGTCCGCAGATTGCTCCCACAACAAAGGTGCAGGCCTTAAAAGCTCTTGCTGGCTGCAATCGTCCCATGTCAGCCCTTTCACAGCCCCAACAACCATGGGGCTCCGGGCTTCTTTACCTACCCAAAAGTCCAAACGTTTGACACTACGTCCGAGAAAAAGCCGAGGCGAGAGCCAGGCTCCAAAATGCGAACTGTCCGCAGATTGCTCCCACAACAAAGGTGCAGGCCTTAAAAGCTATTGCTGGCTGCAATCGTCCCATGTCAGCCCTTTCACAGCCCCAACAACCATGGGGCTCCGGGCTTCTTTACCTACCCAAAAGTCCAAACGTTTGACACTATGTCCAAGAAAAAGCCGAGGCGAGAGCCAGGCTCCAAAATGCGAACGTCCGCAGATTGCTCCCACAACAAAGGTGCAGGCCTTAAAAGCTATTGCTGGCTGCAATCGTCCCATGTCAGCCCTTTCACAGCCCCAACAACCATGGGGCTCCGGGCTTCTTTACCTACCCAAAAGTCCAAACGTTTGACACTACGTCCGAGAAAAAGCCGAGGCGAGAGCCAGGCTCCAAAATGCGAACGTCCGCAGATTGCTCCCACAACAAAGGTGCAGGCCTTAAAAGCTATTGCTGGCTGCAATCGTCCCATGTCAGCCCTTTCACAGCCCCAACAACCATGGGGCTCCGGGCTTCTTTACCTACCCAAAAGTCCAAACGTTTGACACTACGTCCGAGAAAAAGCCGAGGCGAGAGCCAGGCTCCAAAATGCGAACGTCCGCAGATTGCTCCCACAACAAAGGTGCAGGCCTTAAAAGCTATTGCTGGCTGCAATCGTCCCATGTCAGCCCTTTCACAGCCCCAACAACCATGGGGCTCCGGGCTTGTTTACCTACCCAAAAGTCCAAACGTTTGACACTACGTCCGAGAAAAAGCCGAGGCGAGAGCCAGGCTCCAAAATGCGAACGTCCGCAGATTGCTCCCACAACAAAGGTGCAGGCCTTAAAAGCTATTGCTGGCTGCAATCGTCCCATGTCAGCCCTTTCACAGCCCCAACAACCATGGGGCTCCGGGCTTGTTTACCTACCCAAAAGTCCAAACGTTTCACACTACGTCCGAGAAAAAGCCGAGGCGAGAGCCAGGCTCCAAAATGCGAACGTCCGCAGATTGCTCCCACAACAAAGGTGCAGGCCTTAAAAGCTATTGCTGGCTGCAATCGTCCCATGTCAGCCCTTTCACAGCCCCAACAACCATGGGGCTCCGGGCTTGTTTACCTACCCAAAAGTCCAAACGTTTGACACTACGTCCGAGAAAAAGCCGAGGCGAGAGCCAGGCTCCAAAATGCGAACGTCCGCAGATTGCTCCCACAACAAAGGTGCAGGCCTTAAAAGCTATTGCTGGCTGCAATCGTCCCATGTCAGCCCTTTCACAGCCCCAACAACCATGGGGCTCCGGGCTTCTTTACCTACCCAAAAGTCCAAACGTTTGACACTACGTCCGAGAAAAAGCCGAGGCGAGAGCCAGGCTCCAAAATGCGAACGTCCGCAGATTGCTCCCACAACAAAGGTGCAGGCCTTAAAAGCTATTGCTGGCTGCAATCGTCCCATGTCAGCCCTTTCACAGCCCCAACAACCATGGGGCTCCGGGCTTGTTTACCTACCCAAAAGTCCAAACGTTTGCACACTACGTCCGAGAAAAAGCCGAGGCGAGAGCCAGGCTCCAAAATGCGAACGTCCGCAGATTGCTCCCACAACAAAGGTGCAGGCCTTAAAAGCTATTGCTGGCTGCAATCGTCCCATGTCAGCCCTTTCACAGCCCAACAACCATGGGGCTCCGGGCTTCTTTACCTACCCAAAAGTCCAAACGTTTGACACTACGGCCGAGAAAAAGCCGAGGCGAGAGCCAGGCTCCAAAATGCGAACGTCCGCAGATTGCTCCCACAACAAAGGTGCAGGCCTTAAAAGCTATTGCTGGCTGCAATCGTCCCATGGTCAGCCCTTTCACAGCCCCAACAACCATGGGGCTCCGGGCTTCTTTACCTACCCAAAAGTCCAAACGTTTGACACTACGTCCGAGAAAAAGCCGAGGCGAGAGCCAGGCTCCAAATGCGAACGTCCGCAGATTGCTCCCACAACAAAGGTGCAGGCCTTAAAAGCTATTGCTGGCTGCAATCGTCCCATGGCAGCCCTTTCACAGCCCAACAACCATGGGGCTCCGGGCTTGTTTACCTACCCAAAAGTCCAAACGTTTGACACTACGTCCGAGAAAAAGCCGAGGCGAGAGCCAGGCTCCAAAATGCGAACGTCCGCAGATTGCTCCCACAACAAAGGTGCAGGCCTTAAAAGCTATTGCTGGCTGCAATCGTCCCATGTCAGCCCTTTCACAGCCCAACAACCATGGGGCTCCGGGCTTGTTTACCTACCCAAAAGTCCAAACGTTTCACACTACGTCCGAGAAAAAGCCGAGGCGAGAGCCAGGCTCCAAAATGCGAACGTCCGCAGATTGCTCCCACAACAAAGGTGCAGGCCTTAAAAGCTATTGCTGGCTGCAATCGTCCCATGTCAGCCCTTTCACAGCCCAACAACCATGGGGCTCCGGGCTTCTTTACCTACCCAAAAGTCCAAACGTTTGACACTACGTCCGAGAAAAAGCCGAGGCGAGAGCCAGGCTCCAAAATGCGAACGTCCGCAGATTGCTCCCACAACAAAGGTGCAGGCCTTAAAAGCTATTGCTGGCTGCAATCGTCCCATGTCAGCCCTTTCACAGCCCCAACAACCATG
>NW_027167581.1:0-9309 GCF_013368605.1 Nyctibius grandis
TGGCCGACTTAAGGTCGGGAAACCTGGCGCGGCGGGGGCGGGTTGCGGCGCGGCGCCTGCGCGGGCGCACCAGAGCGGCGGCGAGCGGCGCGGGCCGTCGCGAGTTTCGTTGCGGTGCGCTCGGCGTTGGTGGCGGTGCCGCGCCGGAGCAGGTGAGGGGCCGTGGGCACGGAGGGTTTGGGAGGGGCCATTCTCCGGTCGGGGCGATCCCCCGGTGGGGTCCTAGCTCTGCGCTCATGGGGCTGGTGGGGGGGCGCGCGGAAGCGGCCCCGGGCCGAACGCTGTCCCGGGCTCGCCGCGGGGGTGTTGGGGCCGAGCCCGTGTCCCGGCGGGGGGGAGCAGGGGCAGCCCCGTCCGGCTCTCAGCTGCTCGGTATTGGGGCTGGGCAGGCTCTGCCGCTGCCGGCGCGGGTCGGGCAGCGGCGGCAGCGCGGGGGGGCTCCGGCGGCGCCGGGCGGGTCCCGGTGCCCGCACGGGGTGGGGAAAGGTCCGCGGCTGCTGCCGCCGGGGGGGGTCGTGGGGGCGGGCGGGGCGGCTGGGCCCTGCTCCCTGCGGGGGCTTTTGGGCCTGGGGCGTTGGGGGTGTCAGCCCGGCGGTGTTGCTGCTGTTTGTCTTTGGTATCCCGTTATGGTTGAGAGCTCTGAATTGTAGGTTTTTTCAGTTTCTGACACATTTTTTTCCCTAAGGAGATGCTGCATTTATAAGTTGTTTTTTTTGCAGATGCATTGGTCAATATAATAGATTTATGATTAATAAAATGACAAAAATGATACTAGTCTTACACATCTGGACTCTTTATGAATATGTGTTCCTCACATGCAAGTGTCATCCGGACACACGTGGTCTGCACTTCATGCTCTGACAAGACAATATGCTGAGGTGGGGATCAGCTCCAACAGGAAAAAAAAAGGTACAAGGTTATGGGGGTTTTTTTTTGGTTCTTTTTGGGGGTGTACTGTTTTTGTGGGGATAAACTCTATAGAATCACTTTTGTGTTCCAATTTGTTTCAATATGTGGCCAGCTGTGGCATGGTGATTAATGCCATTAGCAGTTAAATCCAGGGCAGCTGCCCCAGGCTGGACCACAGGTGTATTGTATAATGTTAATGTCAGGTTCAGTATATAAGGGAAAGATTGCTGCGGATGGGGTGGATCTGTGCTCTCTTCTCTTCTCCCCTCCTTTCTCCCTCTTTTTTCTCCACCTTTCTTCTCCATGGTTGTGATCCCAGGAGGAAATTGCCATCACTCTGTGGGCTAAGTATAATTAAGACCAGGTTGCTATTGAGGAGGAGGTGTTGTGGAAGAGGTTGGTTTTGACCACTGTGATGCTCACAGCTGGTGCTTGTGTATTTTCTTGTTTTGCAGATGACGAAGAGGAACCTGGCAACAGCAGAAGCACCCGGCAGTTAGCTGCTGTGGGGTTTGTTTTTTTTGAGGATGCATTGAGACTTCCTCTCCTCTGAAAGATCAGTTGAGGGAGCAGTGCTAGGGAGGGGACAAGGTCGGGAATTGCAGGGAGGGATTTTGAAGTTAGCGTAGGGGAGAAGGCTGTCCAGGAACAGTCCCTTTGGCCAGGCTCAGGGAGCGGATTACTTTTCAGAGCAATGATAGGGTGTGCCAGGCAGGGCAGTTCCAGCCTTTGTCTGTGCGTCGTGTAGTTTGCGTAGTCTGTCTTCTATGTCTTAAGACACGCATCAGGTCTCGATGTTCTCATAGCTCTTTGCGCTAAAAGAGCACACCACGCGCCTCGGCCGCCATCCATAGCGTCCCGAATGCACGTACTCATCGGCGTGGCACCGATCGGGCTCTTTCTTCTTGTTTAACCTTAAAGAAAGGATCGATCTTGCATTTCCTAAGTTTCCCGGCAGTCCTCTTTTGCAGCAACATTCCTGGGTGCGCGAGCAGTTCTGGTCTCCAGATGTCCATTCTGGACAGACTGGGATTTCTTTCCCGCATCCTTACGCGGTTAGGTCTCGAAGCCAGCCTTCTCGCGCGTACATCCTCTCGGTTTTGAGAGTAAGTTCTTATCACGGGCCGTGACGTTCTACTCTCTTTCTGGGGCGGCCATAGAGCCTCCTCATATCCCGCCACGGTGCCGCAGGGCATGTCTTCCGACAGCATCTTCTTTCGAGGCATCACACTTCTCACCGAGAGTTTTCTCTCATCTTGGAGGCGCGTCGTTCATAGCGTTCCGTGTATCGTCTATCTGTGCGTGCGTGGCTCGGAGCTGCCCTGCCTGGGGGTGTAGAGTTAGGGGTAGATGGAATAGCGACGTGTCTATGGTTAATACCTAAGGTGTTGAGGCTTCTACGTGTAACGCTTAATGTTTGAATTAGGTATTTATTTTAGTGGCACACTGTAGTTGGGCTGTAGATGGTATTCCTTAATGGGAACGAGATGTCTGGAACTATTAAAGTGATGCTCTGCTTCCAGGTGACTTGTTCGTTATTGTCTTTGCAGATGCAGAGGGACGAGCCGTGCAGGACAAGAGAGGAGAGGTGAGCGGAGCACCATAAGAAGGTGGGTCGCCGAGTGGTGTTACAGGGAAGATGACTGGTGGCGATACACCTAGATTATGGTATTTCTGTTGTGTTTTTTTTTTTAATTTGAAGGTGCAAAGCGATGAGTGACAGGGTGTACGGGCACAGGAGCTGACTCGGGCGAGGTGAGCACCGATCGGTGGGCTGAAGCGGCTGATATTTTTGAGGTATTGTATTGGCGGTGCGGTCATAAGCGGCCCGTGTTTTTTTTGGTTTTACAGGTGGTGTGCGAGAGTCAATGCGATGCCCTAAACTGGCGGAGGCCAGACAAGCAAGTTGTGACGGTAAAGGCGTGCTAGAAGGGGAGCGGCACAGGCGAGCCGCGGTTTTGGGCAGTATCTCGGCCCGTGCCTTTTTGTTAGTGTTTTTGCAGGTGCTGCCCACAGGCTCTGGGGAGCGAAGCCACGTGCCAAGGAGCGGTCCGAGAAGGTGAGGCGGTCGTGGGCCGCGTCGGTGCGTAATAGGAAAGTATTAAGTGGCCACTCAGTGGAGGGATTCTCCTTGGTTTTGCAGGTTGTGTGCGGGGCAGCCTTTGGACTTGGATGAGCATTTGAGGTGAGCTGGGTCGTAGAGAGTAGGATCAGGGGGCTGGTGATTTCTTGCCAGTGGCACGGTAATTTTGTGTCTTTTGGTATCTTAGGCACCACGAGCGACGACAGCCACAGCGTCCGACTCCGGAATCTGCACGGAGCAGGTGACCGGAGTGGCACGGTGCATCCGAGGTGGGCGATGATGTGGGGAACGGTCTGTGTCAGATGTGATGCTGACTGACGGCCTTGTTGTGTGTGGATTGTAATTTTCTTTTTTTTTTTTTTCAGGTGATGAAGAGGAATCTGGTGATTGCAGGATTCATGCAGTGGGCTGATTGTATTTTTTCTTTTTGAGGATGGAATTGGACCCTTGGCTGTCTGAAAGGTAAGTTGAGGCAGTGGTGGTGGGGAGAGGTTGGGGGAAGGAGCAGACAAGGTTGGCACTTTCAGAAAGTGTTTTTCCAGTTTTAAAGTTAGTGTAGGGGAGAGGGCTGTCCAGGAACAGTACTCTTTAGGCAGGCTAAGGCAGAGGGTTTCTGTTCAGCACAATGGTAGCGTGTGGCAGGCCACGACAGTTCCAGCCTACGTGTGTTTGTGTAGTTCGTGCGGATTGTCACGTGCGTCTTAGCACTTCTGCAGGTCTTGATGTCTTCTTTGTGCTCAAGGAGCACGCCATCCCTAGAGTCTTGAACACCTGTACTCATCAGTGTAGTGCCAATCAGGCGCTTTCTTCCTTTTGTAAGGAGATTAAAGCGTGGTTCGGTTTTCCATCTTGCAAGTTTCCAGACGGTCCTCTTCTGCGGCGTCATCGCCAGCCGCACGAGAGGCTGTGCTTTCCAGGCGTCTGTTTGGACAGACTGGTCTTTCTTCCCTGCATCCTTAGGTGGTGAGGTCTTGAAGCCAAGCTTCTTGAGCATACATCCTCTCAGTTTTGAGAGTAACTTCTTGTTACGGGCCATGACGTTCTGCTTTCTTTCTGGGGTCGCCATAGAGCCTCCTCACGTCCCCGTCACGGTCCTGCAGGCGGTCTTCCCTCACAGCGTCTTCTCCTTGGGCATCATCATCCTCACTGAGAGTTTTCTCTCATCTTTGACGCACCTAGTTTCTAGCGTTCTGTGTAGCATCGGACTCTCTGTGTGTGTGTGCATGCATGTGTGTGTATGTGTGGCTCGGAGCTGCCCTGCCTGGCATTGTAGAGTCAGGGGTAGGTAGAATAGCGATCAGGGTCTGTGGTTAATATGTTGATATGGCTAGACTGTTGGGGTAAAGGTTGTAGAGTCATCTCGGACAGATTAGCTATCTGCAGCAGGTGAGGCCAGTAACTTCTGTAACATTTTGAAGGTGCAGAGGAGATATTCGGAGCCCTCTGGGAGAGGCAGCGACAGGGCTAGTTGGGCAGATGGGATCTCTAAGGTGTTGAGGCTTCTCTGTGTAAGGTTTAATGTTTGAATTAATTATTTACTTTAGTGGCAGCCTCCAGTTGGTCTGTGGATGGTATTCCTTAATGGGAAGCAGATATGTCTGGAACTAATAAAGGGATGCTTTGAGTCCAGGTGACTTATTCAATATTGTCTTTGCAGATGCAGAGGGACGAGCCGTGCAGGACAAGAGAGGAGAGGCGAGCGGAGCGCCGTAAGAAGGTGGGTCGCCGTGTGGCGTTAGAGGGAATATGAGTCTTGGTGATATGCCTATGTGTGCTGATTTCACTGGGATTTGGTTTTAGTTTGTGTCCAGGCATGGTGATCAAGGCCCTCAGCAGTTAAATGCAGGGCAGCTGACCCTGAGTGGCCCACAGGTGTCTTCTGTTTCATTGACATCAAGCTCACTATAAAACAGAGGGCTTGTTGGGAAGAGGTGGGGTTTTTTCCTGCTCTCCTTGCCTCTCCTCCCTCCTCCCTTTTCCTTCCTGTGATTCCTGGAGCAACTTGTCAGTGATCTGTGGATGAGTATACAGTTGTTTGTTTTGTGTTGTCCTTTATGTTGATTTCTTCCTTTCATTACATCTGGGTCACTTCATCCTACTAAGTCTCCCTGCCTTTTTCCCAGTGCCCTTCCTCATTTGGGGAAGCGACATTGGGAGAGAGGAATGCTGCTGATGTTTAGCCCCGGTTGTGAGCTAAATGAAAACACTGCCTTATTGTATTTCTCTTCTTTTAATTTGAAGGTGCACAGCGATGAGCACCATGGGATATGGGCACAGGAGCTGAGTCTTGGGCAAGGTGAGCACCGATTGGTGGGCTGAAGCGGCAGTTATTTTTCAGGTGTTTATAGGCGGTGCAGTCATAAGCAGCGTGTATTTTTTGGGTTTTACAGGTGGTGTGCAAGAATCAACGTGGTGCCCTAAACTGCCGGAGGTCAGACAGGCAAGTTGGGATGGTAAAGGCGTGTGAGAAGGGGAGAGGCACCAGCGAGCTCCGGTTTTGGGCAGCATCTCAGGACGTGCCTTTTTGTTTGTGTTTTTGCAGGTGCTGCCCACAGTCTCTGGGGAGCGAAGCCACCTGTCCGAGGAGCAGTCCGAGAAGGTGAGGCGGTCGTGGGCCGCGTCGGTGTGTAATAGGAAAGTATTAAGTGGCCGCTCAGTGGAGCGGTTCTGCTTGGTTCTGCAGGTTCTGTGCGGGGCGGCCTTTGGAATGGGATGAGCATTTGAGGTGAGCTGGGTAGTAGAGAGTAGGAGCAGGGAGCTGGTGATTTCTTGCCAGTGGCACGGTAATTTTGTGTATTTTGGTATCTTAGCCCCACAAACGATGACAGCCGCAGCGTCCGACTCTGGAATCGGCACGGAGCAGGTGACCGGAATGGCACGGTGCATTTGAGGTGGGAGATGATGTGGGGAACGGTCTGTGTCAGGTGTGATGCTGACTGACGGCCTTGTTGTGTGTGGATTGTAATTTTTTTTTTTTTTTTTTTTTATTTGCAGGTGATGAAGAGGAATCTGGTGACTGCAGGATTCATGCCGTGGGCTGATTGTATTTTTTCTTTTTAAGGATGGAATTGGAGTCCTGACCATCTGAAAGGTAAGTTGAGGCAGTGGTGGTGGAGGGAAGGAAGGAGCAGACAAGGTTGGCACTTTCAGGAATCAGTTTTCAAGTTTTAAAGTTAGTGTAGGGGAGAGGGCTGTCCAGGAACTGTCCGCTTTTGGCGGGCTCAGGGAGGGGGTTCCTTTTCAGCACAATGATAGCGTGTGGCAGGCCAAGGCAGTTCCAGCCTACGTGTGTTTGTGTAGTTTGTGCGGCGTGTTTCGTGCGTCTTAAACTTCCTCACGTGTCGATGTCTTCATCGTGTTCAAGGAGCACGCCACGTACCTGGGCCGCCATCCCTAGAGTCTTGAACACCTGTAGTCATCAGTGTAGTGCCAATCAGGCACTTCTTTTCTTGCGTAACGAACTTAAAGCGTGGTTCGCCCTTCCATCTTGCAAGTTTCTGGTCGGCCCTCTTTTGCAGGGTAATTCGCTGCCACGCGACCGGCTGATCTTTCCAGGCGTCCCTTTGGACGGACTGGGCTTTATTCCGTGCATCGTTAGGTGGTGAGGTCTTGAAGCGAGGCTCTTGCGCATACATCCTTTCGGTTTTGAGAATCACTTCTTGTCACGGGCCATGACGTTCTGCTTTCTTTCTGGTGTCGCCGTAGAGTCTCCTTACGTCCCCGTCACGGTCCAGCAAGCGGTCGTGCACCGCAGCGTCTTCTCTTTGGGTGTAGTCATCCTCGCTGAGAGTTTTCTCGTATGTTGGAGGCACTTGGTTTCTAGTGTTTTGTGTAGCATTGGACTCTGTGTATGTGTGTGTGTGGCTCGCAGCTGCCCTGCCTGGGGTTGTAGAGTCAGCGGTAGGTGGAATAGTGATAAGTGTCTGTGGTTAATATGTTGATATGCCTAGACTGTTGGGGTGAAGGTTATAGGATCATCTCAGACAGATTAGCTGTCTGCAGCAGGTGAGGACAGTAACTTCTGTAACATTTTCAAGGTGCCGAGATGTCCGGAGCCATCTGGGAGAGGCAGCGAGAGGGCTAGTTGGGTGGATGGAATCTCTGATGTGTTGAGGTTTCTCTGTGTAAGGTTTAATGTTTGAATTAGGTATTTATTTTAGTGGCAGGCTGCAGTTGGGATGTAGATGGTACTCCTTAATGGGAACGAGATGTCTGGAACTATTAAAGTGATGCTCTGCATCCAGGTGACTTGTTCATTATTGTCTTTGCAGATGCAGAGGGACGAGCCATGCAGGACGAGAGAGGAGAGGCGAGCGGAGCGCCATAAGAAGGTGGGTCGCCGTGTGGTGTTAGAGGGAAGATGACTGGTGGTGATATGCCTACATTATGGTATTTTTGTGTTTTTTTTTTTTTAATTTGAAGATGCAAAGCAATGAGCGACAGGGTGTACGGGCACAGGAGGTGACTGGGGCAAGGTGAGCACCGATCGGTGGGCTGAAGCGGCAGTTATTTTTCACGTGTTTATTGGTAATGCAGTCGTAAGTGACCTGTGTCTTTTGGGTTTTACAGGTGGTGTGCAAGAGTCAACGTGTCGGCCTAAACTGGCGGAGGCCAGACAGGCAAGTTGTGACGGTAAAGGCGTGCTAGAAGGGGACTGGCGTGGGCATGCCACGGTTTTGGGGCGTATCTCAGTACGTGCCTTTTTGTGTTTTTGTAGGTGCTGCCCAGAGGCTCCGGGAGGCGAAGCCACGTGCCAAGGAGAGGTCTGAGAAGGTGAGGCAGTCGTGGGCCGCGTCGGTGTCTAATAGCAAAGTATTAAGTGGCCACTCAGTGGAGGGATTCTCCTTGGTTTTGCAGGTTCTGTGCGGGGCAGCCTTTGGACTTGGAGGAGCATTTGAGGTGAGCTGGGTAGTAGAGAGTAGGAGCAGGGAGCTGGTGATTTCTTGACAGTAGCATGGTAATTTTTTGTGATTTGATATCCTAGGCCCCACGAGCGACGACAGCCGCAGCGTCCGACTGGAATCGGTACGGAGCAGGCAAGCGGGATGCCACCGTGCGTCTGAGGTGGCGGATGTTCTGGGAAAGGTCTGTGTCAGATGTGATGCTGAGTGAAGGCCTTGTTAAGTGTGGATTGCAATTTTTTTTAATTTTTTTTTGTTTTGTTTTGTTTTTTTGCAGGTGATGAAGAGGAATCTGGTGACCGCAGGATTGATCCAGTGGGCTGATTGTATTTTTTCTTTTTGAAGATGGAATTGGAGTCCTGACCATCTGAAAGCTAAGTTGAGGCACTGATGGTGGAGAGCCGTGGTGGGAAGGAGCAGAGAAGGTTGGCACTTTCAGGAAGCGGTTTTCACTTTTTAAAGTTAGTGTAGGGTAGAGGGCTGTGCAGCAACAGTCCACTTTAGGCAGGCTCAGGGAGGGGGTTCCTTTTCAGAACAATGGTAGTGTTTGCCTGGCCAGGGCAGTTCCAGCCTACGTGTGTTTGTGTAGTTTGTGCGGCGTGTTTCATGCGTCTTAAACTTCCTCAGGTCTCGATCTCTTCTTAGTGATCAAGGAGCAGGCTCCGCACCTCGGCCGCGATTCCTAGAGTCTTGAACACCTGTACCCATCAGTGTAGTGCCTATCAGGCACTTCTTGCATAACGAGATTAAAGCGTGGTTCGCTCTTCGATCCTGCAAGTTTCTGGCCGGTCCTCTTTTGCAGGGTAATTCGCTGCCAAACGAGCGGCTCCTCTTTCCAGGCGTCCCTTTGGACGGACTGGGCTTTATTCCGTGCATCGTTAGGTGGTGAGGTCTTGAAGCCAGGCTTCTTGGGTATGCATCCTGTCGGTTTTGAGAGTCACTTCTTGTCACTGGCCACGATGTTCTACTTTCTTTCTGGGGTTGCCTTAGAGCCTCCACATGTCCCCGTCACGGTCCTGCAGGCGGTCTCGCCCCGCAGCGTCTTCTCTTTTGGCGTCGTCATCCTCGCTGAGAGTTTTCTCTGATCTTTGAGGAACCTTGTTTGTAGCGTTTTGTGTAGCATTGGACTGTGCGTGTGTGTGTGTGTGTGTGGCTCGCAGCTGCCCTGCCTGGGGTTGTAGAGTCAGGGGTAGGTGGAATAGGCATAAGTGTCTATGGTTAATATGTTGATATGCGTAGACTGTTGGGGTAAAGGTTGTAGAGTCATCTCGGACGGATTAGCTGTCTGCAGCAGGTGAGGACAGTAATTTCTGTAATGTTTTGAAGGTGCCGAGGAGATGTCCGGAGCCATGTGGGAGAGGCAGTGAGAGGGATAGTTGGGCAGATGGGATCTCTAAGGTGTTGAGGCTTCTCTGT
>NW_027167582.1:0-9258 GCF_013368605.1 Nyctibius grandis
ATCAGTACTGTTCATTATCCTTTCTTAGTCCAACTAACATTTGAACATCCTCCTCGTTCTCCTCCTCTCTTTTCTCCTTACACTTGTTACACCACTTGCCAATGCTGCATGCCGAACAACAACACTTAGCCACTTTCTTTTTCCCCTGCCTCTAATGCCAATACTTCACCTTCGCTTACAATCAAACCACATTCCTTACCACATCATAATCATCCCGTAATGAAAAGAACAAATTCACATACGGCATCTCATCCCACTTTCCTTCTCGTCTACAGAACAACATTAATTGCAGTATTGTGTTGTAACTTATACTCCTGTTTTTTTAGGTCATTTCTCCTGATCATCTAGGATATACGAAGGCCACCACTGATTACAATATTCTACTAACTTTTTACGACTAAGGGGATCACCCCCAAACTTTTTCCAGTGTTTTAATATACAACCCAAGGGAGAGCCCTTAAGAATCCCCCCTTCAGTAGACAAACTGTTTCCCATTTTACCAAGTTTCAAAATTAACACGAATACCCGAACAAAGTTTACGAGTACCACAACAAATGAATCTATCACAGTTCAAAGACGGACTGGCTGTTAAACTGATAGCAAACAGTAAACGGCAAAATGCCGCTCGCCTCCCCCTTTTCTCCTTTCCCTCCCCCGAAAGGCCTTCTTGTTTACAAGTACATGTGTTCCCAAGAAGAAGATATCCTTTTGCACTTACCTCTCCTCTAACACAAGAGTTTATGAATCAAGTTCATTGAGGCATCACAAAGTTGTTCTTTAGAGTTTTGTTTTGTCTTTTGGCCTTATATAATTAGCAGAGACCTTTGTTTTTCTGGGACTAAGCGTAAACAGCATGAATCTTTGTTTACTAGAAGCTTGTTATCAATCCCATAAACAAACGCTATCTACAAAACATGTAGTTTGCTTCAGAACCTATTGTTATTCTCTATTATTCTAGCTAAAAGGAAAATTATTGACAAGAAAGCTTGTTCTGTGTAAAGGTAACACGGTGCAGGCCTTTTAGAGCCTACTCTGAGACCTACTCTTACTAAACCGGTGCTAACTCTGAGGCCTACTCTTGCTAAACCATTGCTGAACTGAACCGTCTGGTATCAATTCCCCCCTTTGGAAGTAGTTAGATTTATTATCTCACTACTTCCATATACCTTTCTCAATGATTCTCTTAACACAACCCACGCAGATCCCTATGATAACTATAATAACAACAACATAAACTATTCCCTCTAATAATGCGGCTAACCAGCCTTTTAGAGACAATCCACCTAATTCTTGCAGGACTCTGTTGAGCCAACTATTTTCTGATGCATCCCTGATTGCCTTGCTGTCTTCTGCCACTTTCTTCATTTTATCCAATTGCTCTTGCAGGTTATCAGTAATGTTTGGCATGTAGATGCAGGAGTGCTCTTTGTCTAGCTTAAGATATCTACACACTCCTTGTTCTTTCACTAATAGCAAGTCTAAGGCCAGTCTATTTTGCAGAGGCATTTTAGTATTGGCTTGGATCTGTTTGTTAACAATCTGGACTCCCAGACTCCCACTCCAAAAGAGTGGCTCTTGATAAAGATTCTACTTGCCACGTTAGATTTTCTACTAGCATCCCATTTTTCTAAAGCCATCAGTCCTGGTAAAAGGAACCTTTGAAATCCCCATTCAAGTTGTGTTGCTGAGGAGGGCCCAATCCGAGTATCAGGGTCTCTTTCTGTTTTAGTATCTCTTTTAATTCGTCCCCAGTATGGGGCTTTGATTGGACTCTCTTTCCATGTAGGACATAAAGTCAATAATCTTAGAGTCGCTTGCCTAGTTACTGTACTTAATCGTAGTCGAGTAGTCCAATATCCATTTGACATGAGCCATGTTGTATAACCTGGGGATGGAATTTCCTGTTAACAAGTTTCACTTGAAAAATTTTGTCTTTTGCAATTTTCCATCATCATTAAAGTAGAATTTAGGATCGATATTTTACTATGATTTAAGACATTGGGGCACCTCCAATCAGCTCTGCTAATATTTTGAGCAGGCTTCATACCCCAATTAAAGCACCAATCCACTCTCCCTATGTATTTCCAATGTCCTCCCAAAGGTGTGGACCAGGTTTTGGGTTTCGTCTAAGGTGAGTACATTCTGGAGCGGTGGTCACGTTAGGTATCACATTTTCAGTAACACCAAGTGATAATAACCCTATAGCTTGTCCACCGGAGGCTGCTAAGGCAGTTTGTAGAAACTGAGCGTTTAAGGGATGTGATCCTCCGGGACACTGTTTCTCTGAACCCCTTCCAAATACTGTCCGGTTATCTCCTGGTCTCCAGTGAACAGCGTCTTGCAAAACATCACTACCTCTTTGTCTACACTTATTCTCTTTATCTAGGTAATAGGAAGCGTTAGCCTGTTTAAAGGCTTCTGTGATGTTATCATAAGCTTCCAACAAGGATGAATTCATGGGTATGATTCCCCAGGGGATAGGCTGACTGGCTGAATGCGGAATTGGGATGCATGCTGTTACGCTAGTAAGATTGCGCATTCTACCGTACCCTTGTATCAGAGTTAGAATTAAGTTCTCATTTATGTCTGTATTGGCCTCTCCACCTGTATCAATTTCTGCATTTCTAAACATTACTGCAGGGGAGATAACCCAGAACCTTGTGATGCCCGGGTTAATCTTAAACGTAAAGGTCCTGCTTGTTTTACAGTCCATTCTGATTCTGGTGCTGAAGCTGGTTTAATCCTGCTGTGATGTATCCACGGAGTGATCCCTTCGAGCTTGACAGCTGTGGGGAGCAGAATCTGGAAAAGTCCTTTCCACTTCTCTTTTAGCGGTTCATCTGACCACGTCTTTAGGAATAACCAGTCTCCAGGTTTTGGTACTGATGCACAGGCACGTCCAGGCATAATGGTGCACTCACAGAGAAGTACCTGTGGAGAGAGGACAAAACCTTTCCTAGAGAGCGAGCATGTTCTTTCAGATAATGTCTGCCCATGATCTCAGGATCAACTCCTGTTTCTGTCACCTGATAGGGTTTACCATAAATGATTTCAAAAGGACTAACCTTTTCTTTACTTTTAGGATTCGCAGCAAAGCTAAGGGTAAAGCACCTGGCCATCTCATCTGAGCCTCTTGGCAAATTTTTACTCATCTGTTTATTTAAGCTGTGATTCATATATTTTTTTTTTCTACTTTTGCACTTGATTGAGATCTCCATGGTGTATATGGAGATTCCATTTTACCCCCAACGCTTTAGCCAGATTTTTGAACAGCTTCCGCTACAAAGTGTGGGGCCCTGTCTGAAGATAGTCCTAGAGGTACCCCAAATCGCGGTATTATTTCTTTAAGCAAAAGTTTGGCTACTTCTCTTGCCTTCTTGCTGCGACAGGGGAAAGCTTCTGGCTAGCCCTTTCACAGCCCCAACAACCATGGGGCTCCGGCCTTGTTTACCTACCCAAAAGTCCAAACGTTTCACACTACATCCGAGAAAAAGCCGAGCCAAGAGCCAGGCTCCAAAATGCGAACGTCCGCAGATTACTCCCACAACAAAGGTGCAGGCCTTAAAAGCGATTCCTGGCTTCAATCGTCCGGTATCAGCCCTTTCACAGCCACAACAACCATGGGGCTCTGGGATGTTTACCTTGTCTGCGGGAACTGCTGCTCTCTGGCCTCTGGGGGGTCATGACCTCCAGGCTCACAACTAGGAGGGTGAGACACCGCGGCGGGGTGGGGGGGAAGTCCCCTGGCTGCCTCTCATGGCTGCTTCCCGAAATGGGGGCGGGGGGACACACCACACACCGCAGTGGGGCGCATGGGTTGGGGGGGGCACAGAAAGGTTGGGCACCAAAAAGGGGGAGGGCAGAAAGATTAGGCACGAAAATGGGGGAGAATGGGGGAGCACAGAAAAGGGGAGCCAATTGGGAGCACTGAAATGGGTGGGGGAATGAGTGGAGGGCACCAAAATGGGGGAGGAATGGAGGGCACTGAAAGGGGGAGGGTAACGGGGGGGCACAGAAAGGGGAGCACCAAAATGGGGGGAGACATGGAGGGGGCCAGAATGGGGGTGCACCACAACGGGGGCCAGTGGGGCCGTCCCAACTGGCTGTGCTGCCTTAAACCCCCACGGGCCCGCAGTGGGGGGCTCAGGGTGTGGCTCCCCCTGCCCCCCCATCCCCTCCCTGTCCCCCCAAGCCTGACCCCAGTGCACATGGCCGTGAGCTCAGGCACCCGCGAGAGCGTCCTGCTGCTGCTGGAGCACGGGCCAGACATGGACGCAGTGGTGGGGCTGGGTAAAGCCGGGGGGGAAGCTCTGTGGGGTGGAGGGCTCATGGGGTCCTGGTGGGGCTTTTGGAGGGGCAGAGGAGGGGCGATCAGGGGCTGAGGGTGGGGGGTCTGGGCTGCACTGGTGTGGGGAGGTTGGAGGAGTCTGGGGAGTTTTGGGGGGGGCGCCCTGGGGGAGGCAGGGCCTGTAGGGGGCAGGGGAGCTGTCAGGGGGATTTTGGGGTCCTCTCACCCCCCGTCCGGGGCTCCCCCAGGACATCAAGAGCAGCCGCTTGCCGCTGCTGCACGCGGTGGAGAACAACAGCCTGGAGATGGCTGAGCTGCTCATCCAGGTGGGGGGCTTGGGGGGGGGGCGTTGGGGCATTTGGGGTGCCTGGGGGATGCGGGGCGGTGTGGGGGGGCTTCCGGGGGCATTGGGGTTGCGGGGGGCTGTGGGAAATTGGGTGGGCTGCGGGGTCTGTGGGGTGTTGTGAGAAGTTGGGGGGGGTCTGGGCGGGCTGCGGGGGGCTGTGGGAAATTGGGTGGTCTGGGAGTGCTGCGGGGGGCCGTGGGAAATTGGGGGTTGCTGCGGGGTCTGCGGGGTGTTGTGAGAAATTGGGGGGGGTCTGGGGGTGCTGCCGGGGGCTGTGGGAAGTTGGGGGGGTCTGCGGGTGCTGAGGGGGACTGTGAGCAATTGGGGGGGTCTGGGGGTGCTGCGGGGCGCTGTGGGAAATTGGGGGTCTGTGGCAGGGCTCTGAGGACGGGGGTCCCAGCAGCGCAGCGCCAGCGTGAACGCGCAGTCATATGCGGGGTGCACAGCGCTGCACGCGGCCACGGGCCGGGGGCTCCTGGGGGTCCTGTGGCTGCTCCTGCGCAGTGGCGCCGACTGCGCCCTCAAGAACTACCACAACGACACCCCCCTGGCCGTGGCCAGCAGCTGGCAGGTGGGGGGCTCCGGGGGGCTCTGGGGGTGTGATGGGGGGCCAGAGTGCAGGGAGTGGGGTGTAATGGGGGGCTTGGGGTGCAGGGGAGTGCGATGGGGGGCTTGGGGTGCAGGGGGGTGCGATGGGGGGTTTGGGGTGCAGGGAGTGGGGTGCAATGGGGGGTTTGGGGTGCAGGGGGTGGGAGTGGGGTGCCAGCGTTTGGGGTGCAGTGGAGGGGTTTGGGGTACGGGGGATGTGGAGGACGCTGGGGGGGGGGGGGTGACACTGTGGGGAGAGAAGGGGAAGGACCTGGGGGCGCACTGGGGCGGGCTGGCGGGATGGCACTGGGGGTTTTGGGGTGCATGAGGGGGATTTGGGGGCTGCCTCCCCTCGTGCTAACTCCTGCCTCCCCCCAGGTCATTGACATCCTCTGGGAAAAGGCCTCACAGCTCCCTCACGCCTCCTCCCACCCTCCGATGGTCCCACCCCCCAGGCACCCAATGGTGAGGGGGGACTCTGTGAGGTTGGAGGTTCCAGGGCTTTGGGGGGGGGGGGCAAAGGGGGGTTGGGGGGTAGTCTCTGGAGGGGGGGTGTTAAAGCGGGTCCCAAGAGAAGGGGAAGGTACCTGGGGGTCCTGAGTGGGAGGGGGGAGTTTTTGGGGGAGCCTGGCTGGGACGTGGGGATTTTGGGGGGTTATTGAGGGGGCCCAGGGGGGCCCTGAGGGTCCCATGGGGGCTCCCAGGGTTTGGGGGGTCCCTTGGGGGATCCGGGTGGGGGTTGGGGGCCCCCCTGACTGCACTATCGTCCCCCCCAGCCTCCCTCAGCCCCCCCCCGGACCCCCACCGCAGAGAATCAGAGCGTGGACTCTGCTGACGCGGCCAATGGGGTGCAAGGGCTGGGCCCCGCCTGGGGGTGAAGCGTGAAGGTGGCGCAGGGCAGCCAATTGGATGCGCCGGTGGCCCCGCCCTCATGCTGCCATTTGCCGATGCCCGCCTGGATCCCACCGGCCTCTACCGAATGGCCTCGCTGTGCCAGGAGGCTGCAGCTAATCCCCTCGCGCCACCGCCCTTCCACTGGCCAATTGCCTCGCTGGGGCCGTCGGCCAATCAGGGGTCGCTGCAGGCAGCCCAGCCCAGATGGACCAATCACAGACGCTGGCATAAGGGAGCAAACACCCCTCCGAGCCCCCTCGGCTCCGCCCCCGGGAGGGGCGGGGCCAGGCGGGAGCGGGCAGGTGACCTTGCCCGGGAACCGCCCCCCCACGTCCGGGAGGACTTGCGACCCCCCCGCGGGACAGGGACCGCAGGGTGACGGGGCCCCCCACGGACTTGTCCCACCCGGGAGACCCTGCGGCCGCGAGGGTCTACCCGGCCCCAACCGCGAGCATTAACCCTCCCCCCGGGGAGGGGCTACTGCTGTAACGAGGCGAATTAAACCGATTTTGGCTATAAATCCTCCTGGGGCGGGGCCGGAGGTGGGAGGGGCGGGGCCAAGCTGTCAGTCCTCCAGCGGCTGCACTCTATGGGCTCGGCGGTCCTCCCGGACCCCGGAAGTGCCCATCAGACCTCCGGAAATCGCTCTCTATGGGCCGGCGGTCCTCCCAGGCTGCAGAGTCCGTTGTCAGCTCCTTCACAGCCCCAACAACCATCGGGCTCTGGGCTTGTTTAGCTACTCAAATGTCCAAACGTGTCTCACTCGCTCTAAAAGACTAAAAACTTTGTCTTTCATACAGCCTCTGATACATTTCTTATATTTCTGTGGTTTTTTTGGTGCTTTCTGTCCTTTGGAACTCATCTACTTCTGTTGAAGCAGTCAATCAGAGAGAGACCACCGAGGTGATGCCGAACGGTCGATGATTTAGAATAAATAATCTACTTGGCAACAAGAGATACTTTTGAGAAGAGATTCTTATGGGACCTAATTCTGCTTTATCACTCAATCCTATGCAGAACGTAGTTCTGGTAGGAGTCGGGTAGCACGTTAGAAACGAAGTCTAAACCCACAGCATTTTAGTTTTTTCACCGTGTCTGGGTTTTGTGTGGATAAAATTTATAGAATCGCTTTTCTGTTCCATTTTGTTTCAGTTTGTGGCCAGCTGTGGGACAGTGATCAAGGCCATCAGCAGTTAAATCCAGGGCAGCTGCCCCAGGCTGACCCACAGGTGTATTCTATAACATTAACCTCAGGTTCATTATAAAAGGGAAAGCTTGGGGGGGTGGGACTCTTTTTGCTCTGCTCCCCTCCCTCTTTCTCCTTCTCCACAATGGCTATCTCCAGAGGAACTTGTCCTCACTCTGTGGGCTAAGTATACTTTTGTGTGTTTTGTATTAGCACCGGTATCGGTTTTAAATTGTAACCCACGAGTCTCCCTCCTTTTCCTGAATCCCTTTCTGGGTCCGGGAAGGGCCATCGGGTGATGGAACAGTTGCTTATTGTTTAGCCCCAGGTGTGGGCTAAATGAAGACACAGAGGAAGGTACCGGATAGCCAATGTGGGTTTTGCTGAGGATGGACTTGGACTCCTGGCTCTATGAAAGATAAGTTGAGGGCCCAGGGCTGGGGAACACTGGGAGGAGGGAACCAAGGTGGGAATTGCCGGGAGGGGTTGTAAAGTCAGTGTGGGGGAGCGGGCTGCCCAGGAGCAGCCCCCTTTGGGCCAGCTGAGGGAGCGGGTTACGTATCAGGGCAATGAGTATGTGTGCCAGGCAGGGCAGTTCCAGCCCGTGTCTGTTTGTTGCGGGAGCGATCTGCGCGGCGGGGGTGGGCGGGAGTGGGTCCCTGCGCGGCGCCTGCGCCGGCGCAGAAGAGCGGCGGCGCGCGGGGCGGGCGGTCCGAGGTTCCGTCAGGTTCGTGGCGCCGGGGCAGGTGAGGGGCCGTGGGCACGGCGGGTCTGGGAGGGGGGGATCCCCCGGTCGGGGCTGTCGCGGGCGGGTTCGAGCTCTGCGCTCCTTGGGCGGGGGGTGGAAGCGGCCCCGGGCCGAACGCTGCCCCGGGCTCGTCGGGCGGGTTTTGGGGCCGGGCCTGTTTCCGGGCGGGGGGGAGCAGGGACAGCCCCGTCCGGCTCTCAGCTGCCCGGTGTTGGGGCCGGGCAGGCTCTGCCGCTGCCGGCGCGGGTCAGGTAGCAGCGGTCCGGGGCGGCTCCGGCAGTGCCGGGTGGGTCTCGGTCCCCGCACGCGGAGCGGGGGGAGGAAGAGCCCTGGCTGTTGCCGCCGGGGGAGGTCGTGGGGGAGGCAGGGCTGTGCTCCCGGAGCAGCTGGGCCCGGCTCCCGCGGGGGCTTTCGGTCCTGGGGGGTTTGGGGTGCCGGTCCGGCAGTGTTGCTGCTCTTTGTCTTAAGTGTTCTGTCATGGTTCGGAGCTCTGAATCATAGTTTTTTTCAGTTTTTGACACATTTTTTTCCACACGGAGATACTACGTTTATAAGCTAAGTCGTTTCCTTGCAGATGCGTCGGTCAGTAAAATTGAGTTACGATTATTAAAAGCACAACAAGGATACCCGTCTTACACATCTGCACTATTTGTGAAAAGGTGTTCATTACACACAGATGTCATCGGGACACACATGGTCTGCACTTCATGCTGTGACAAGACAATATGCTGCGGTGGGGATGAGTTCCAACAGGAAAAAAAAAGGTACAAGGTTATGGTGTTTTCTTTGGTTCATTTTTTGGGAATGTCCTGTTTTTGTGGGGATAAAATTTATAGAATCATTTTGTGTTCTACTTTGTTTTAGTATGTGGCTAGCTGTGGAATGGTAATTAAGTCCATTAGCAGTTAAATGCAGGGCAGGTGCCCCAGGCTGCCCCACAGGTGTATTGTATAATATTAATCTCAGGCCCTCTCTAAAAGTGAAAGCTTGCTGGGGATGGGGGGGCGCTCTGTGCTCTGTACTTTTCTCTCCTGGGGGCTGTGAAAGGGCTGATATGGGACGATTGCAGCCAGGAATAGCTTTTAAGGCCTGCACCTTTGTTGTGGGAGCAATCTGTGGTCGTTCGCATTTTGGAGCCCGGCCCTTGGCTTGTTTTTTTCTCGGACATAGTGTGACACGCTTGGACTTTTGGGTCCGTAAAGAAGCCC
>NW_027167583.1:0-9047 GCF_013368605.1 Nyctibius grandis
CCCCCCCCCAATTAATGCCACCCCCCCCCTCAACGCTCACCTTGTCCAGCTGCTCGATGTGGATGTACTGGAGGGTGGTGCTGGTGGCCTGTGGGGTGGGGGGGGTTAGGGGGGGTCCTCGGTGTTTTGGGACCCCCCCCCATGTCCCCAAATGTCCCCAAATGTCCCCAAATGTCCCCCGTCACTCACCCGCTTGTCCACCTTCACCTCGACGCCCGGCTCGGCGTAGTACTCGAAGTGGAGGGTGGTGGCACTGGGGGGGTACTTCTGTGGGGGGGGGGGGGACATGGGGGTGAGTGGGGAGGGGACAGGGGTGTCCCCTCCCCTGGGGACATGGAAGGGTGACAGGAGCGGGTTGGGGGACACCACAAGGGTGACAGGGTGGGGTTTGGGGACACTGGGACACAAGAGGGGTGACAGGATCGGGCCCCAGGGACACAAGGGGGGTGACAGGGTGGGGTCTGGGGACACCAGAAGGGTGACAGGGTGGGGGTTGGGGACACTGGGACACAAGGGGGGTGACAGGATCGGGCCCCAGGGACACAAGGGGGGTGACAGGGTGGGGTTTGGGGACACTGGGACACATGGGGGGTGACAGGATCGGGCCCCAGGGACACAAGGGGGGTGACAGGGTCAGGTTTGGGGACACTGGGACACAAGGGGGGTGACAGGATCGGGCCCCAGGGACCCCAAGAGGTGACAAAGGGGGACAGGAAGGTGTCAGGGGACCCCAGGCCACCCCAAGGGGACATGGGACAATGTCCAGGGGACCTCAAGATGGTGTTGGTGGACCCCAAAAGGGAATGGGACAGCACTGGGACACGATGGGGGGGACACAGGACAGCGTTGGGGACACAGGACAGCACTGGGGACCCCAAGAGGTGACAAAGGGGGACAGGAAGGTGTCGGGGGACGCCAGGGCACCCCAAGGGGACATGGGACAATGTCCAGGGGACCCCAAGATGGTGTTGGTGGACCCCAAAAGGGAATGGGACAGCACTGGGATGCGATGGGGGGGGACACAGGACAGTGGTGGGGACACTGGACAGTACTGGGGACCCCAAGAGGTGACAAAGGGTGACAGGAAGGTGTTGGGGGACTCCAGGGCACCCAAGGGGGACATGGGACAATGTCCAGGGGACCTCAAGATGGCGTTGGGGGACCCCAAGATGGTGTTGGAGGATCTCAAGAGGGAATGGGACAGCACTGGGACGTGATGGGGCAACCCAGGACAGCGTTGGGGACACAGGACAGCACTGGGGACCCCAAGAGGTGACAAAGGGGGACAGGAAGGTGTTGGGGGACCCCAGGGCACCCCAAGGGGACATGGGACAATGTCCAGGGGACCCCAAGATGGTGTTGGTGGACCCCAAGATGGTGTTGGGGGACCCCAAGAGGGAACAGGACAACCCTGGAAGACCCTGGGACATGATGGGGGGGACACAAGACACAGCTGGGGACACTGGACAGTACTGGGGACCCCAAGAGGTGACAAAGGGGGACAGGAAAGTGTCAGGGGACCCCAGGCCACCCCAAGGGGACATGGGACAATGTCCAGGGGACCCCAGGATGGTGTTGGTGGACCCCAAGATGGTGTTGGGGGATCTCAAGAGGGAATGGGACAGCACTAGGACATGATGGGGGGGACCCAAGACAGAGTTGGGGACATGAGGACACAGGACAGCACTGGGGACCCCAAGAGGTGACAAAGGGGGACAGGAAGGTGTCAGGGGACCCCAGGGCACCCCGAGGGGACATGGGACAATGTCCAGAGGACCCCAGGATGGTGTTGGTGCACCCCAAGATGGTGTTGGGGGATCTCAAGAGGGAATGGGACAACCCTGGAAGACCCTGGGGCACGATGAGGAGGACCCAGGACAGTGGTGGGGACACAGGACAGCACTGGGGACCCCAAGAGGTGACAAAGGGGGACAGGAAGGTGTCAGGGGACCCCAGGGCACCCTGAGGGGACATGGGACAATGTCCAGGGAACCCCAAGATGGTGTTGGTGGACCCCAAGATGGTGTTGGGGGATCTCAAGAGGGAATGGGACAACACTGGGACATGATGGGGGGGACCCAAGACAGAGTTGGGGACATGGGGACACAGGACAGCGTTGGGGACCCCAAGAGGTGACAAAGGGTGACAGGAAGGTGTCAGGGGACCCCAGGCCACCCCAAGGGGACATGGGACAATGTCCAGGGGACCTCAAGATGGTGTTGGTGGACCCCAAGATGGTGTTGGGGGATCTCAAGAGGGAATGGGACAACACTGGGATGCGATGGGGGGGACACAAGACAGAGTTGGGGACATGGGGACACGGGACAGCGTTGGGGACCCCAAGAGGTGACAAAGGGTGACAGGAAAGTGTCAGGGGACCCCAGGGCACCCCGAGGGGACATGGGACAATGTCCAGGGGACCTCAAGATGGTGTTGGTGGACCCAAGAGGGAATGGGACAACCCTGGAAGACCCTGAGACATGATGGGGGGCACACAGGACAGTGGTGGGGACACAGGACAGCGGTGGGGACCCCAAGAGGTGACAAAGGGTGACAGGAAAGTGTCAGGGGACTCCAGGCCACCCCGAGGGGACATGGGACAATGTCCAGGGGACCCCAGGATGGTGTTGGTGGACCCCAAGATGGTGTTGGGGGATCTCAAGAGGGAATGGGACAGCACTGGGACGCGATGGGGGGGACCCAAGACAGAGTTGGGGACACAGGACAGCACTGGGGACCCCAAGGGGTGACAAAGGGGGACAGGAAGGTGTCGGGGGACCCCAGGCCACCCCAAGGGGACATGGGACAATGTCCAGGGGACCCCAGGATGGTGTTGGTGGACCCCAAGATGGTGTTGGGGGATCTCAAGAGGGAATGGGACAGCACTGGGACGCGATGGGGGGGACCCAAGACAGAGTTGGGGACATGGGGACACAGGACAGCACTGGGGACCCCAAGAGGTGACAAAGGGGGACAGGAAGGTGTCGGGGGGACCCCAGGGAACCCCAAGGGGACATGGGACAATGTCCAGGGGACCCCAGGATGGTGTTGGTGGACCCCAAGATGGTGTTGGGGGATCTCAAGAGGGAATGGGACAACCCTGGAAGACCCTGGGGCACGATGAGGAGGACCCAGGACAGTGGTGGGGACACAGGACAGCACTGGGGACCCCAAGAGGTGACAAAGGGGGACAGGAAGGTGTCAGGGGACCCCAGGGCACCCCAAGGGGACATGGGACAATGTCCAGGGGACCCCAAGATGGTGTTGGTGGACCCCAAGAGGGAACAGGACAACCCTGGAAGACCCTGGGACATGATGGGGGGGACACAGGACAGTGTTGGGGACACAGGACAGCACTGGGGACCCCAAGAGGTGACAAAGGGGGACAGGAAGGTGTCAGGGGACTCCAGGGCACCCCGAGGGGACATGGGACAATGTCCAGGGGACCTCAAGATGGTGTTGGTGGACCCCAAGAGGGAATGGGGCAACCCTGGAAGACCCTGGGACACGATGGGGGGGACACAGGACAGTGGTGGGGACACAGGACAGCGTTGGGGACCCCAAGAGGTGACAAAGGGTGACAGGAAGGTGTCAGGGGACCCCAGGGCACCCCAAGGGGACACGGGATGGCATTGAGGGGACCCCAAGATGGTGTTGGTGGACCCCAAGAGGGAACAGGACAACCCTGGAAGACCCTGGGACACTATGGGGGAAACAAGACAGAGTTGGGGACACTGGACAGTACTGGGGACCCCAAGAGGTGACAAAGGGTGACAGGAAAGTGTTGGGGGACCCCAGGGCACCCCAAGGGGACATGGGACAATGTCCAGGGGACCCCAGGATGGTGTTGGGGGACCCCAAGATGGTGTTGGGGGATCTCAAGAGGGAATGGGACAGCACTGGGACGCGATGGGGGGAACCCAAGACAGAGTTGGGGACACAGGACAGCACTGGGGACCCCAAGGGGTGACAAAGGGGGACAGGAAAGTGTCAGGGGACCCCAGGCCACCCCAAGGGGACATGGGACAATGTCCAGGGGACCTCAAGATGGCGTTGGGGGACCCCAAGATGGTGTTGGAGGATCTCAAGAGGGAATGGGACAACCCTGGAAGACCCTGGGACATGATGGGGGGGACACAAGACACAGCTGGGGACACTGGACAGTACTGGGGACCCCAAGAGGTGACAAAGGGGGACAGGAAAGTGTCAGGGGACCCCAGGCCACCCCAAGGGGACATGGGACAATGTCCAGGGGACCCCAAGATGGTGTTGGGGGACCCCAAGATGGTGTTGGGGGATCTCAAGAGGGAATGGGACAGCACTGGGACGCGATGGGGGGGACCCAAGACAGAGTTGGGGACATGAGGACACAGGACAGCGTTGGGGACACAGGACAGCACTGGGGACCCCACGAGGTGACAAAGGGTGACAAGAAGGTGTCAGGGGACCCCAGGCCACCCCGAGGTGGCAGCTCACCAGCATGTGCAGGTCCCGGCAGCACTCGGCCAAGCCGAAGCCGTTCTCTTTTCCGCCCCAACTCTACGTAAGAAAACGCCACCCCAACGTCAACGGGGGACGTTGGGGACCTTGGGGACACCCAAAAAAGACCCATGGGTGGGGACAGGGGGGTGGCAGGGGGGTGTCACCTCAGCCAGGTGCTGCAGGCGGGAGAGGAGGGGGCTCCTCTTGTCCGAGCCCAAGCGTGTGATGTAGTTGGAGCGTTTGCTGAAGACGTAGAGAAGGTTCAACACGGCCAACACCACTTGCATGTCCGAGGAGGCCAAGAGCGTCGTCAGGTGCTGTGAGACCCCAAAAAACCTCGTTAATTAATTAAAATAACTCATTAAATTAATTATCGGGGTGGGGGGGGTCTCCTCCTACCTCGATGGAGCTGTAGAGGTGGCGGGAGAAGCTGTACTCGATGAGGAGGGCGGTGAAGTTGAGCAAGGCCAAGAGCAAGGCCTTGAGCTGCTCGCCCTCGGGCCGGTCGCAGGCCAGTAGCCACGCCATGTTCTCCACTGGCCGCCCAGCCTCCGCCAGGAGCCCGTCGAAGCGGTCCAGGAGGTCCACCCAGTGGTAGAGCTCGCACTTTAATGGGGGGGGGGGGCAGAAATATTGAGAGGGGGGGGGGTTAGGGACAAGGAGTTGCCCCACGAAGGCTTGGAGGGGTCACCCGCGCCGTGGGAGGTGGTGATGGGTGGGGGGGTGGTGGGGGGGTGGGGGTGGTTTGGGGGGGGTAAAGGGGGGTTGTGCTGCCCCCCCTGAGGTTTGGGGGGGGGTACAGGGCAATTGGGAGCCCCCCCTTGGGGTTTTGGGGGGGTGGGGGGGGGTCCACACCAGTTTAAGGGGGCTGTGGGGGAACTGGGAGGCCAAACTGGAGCTTTAGGGCTTGGCAAGGGGAGGGGTTTGGAGGCACAACTGCCCCAGGGCAGGGGGGAAATGGGGGGGGCTCCTTTTGGGGGGGGGCAACAGGGGAATTGGGGGCCCCCCCTTGGGGTTTTAGGGGGGTGGGGGGGGTCCACACCAGTTTAAGGGGGCTGTGGGCAAACTGGGAGGCCAAACTGGAGCTTTAGGGCTTGGCAAGGGGAGGGGTTTGGAGCCACAACTGCCCCAGGGTAGGGGGCAAATGGGGGGGCTCCTTTTGGGGGGGGCTATAGGGGAATTGGGGGCCCCCCCTTGGGGTTTTGGGTGCTGGGGGGGGGTCCACACCAGTTTAGGGGGGCTGTGGGGGAACTGGGATCCTACCCTGGACTTGTGGGACTCTGAAAGGGGCAGAGAGTGGAGCCACAACTGCCCCAGGGCAGGGGGGAAATGGGGGGGCTCCTTTTGGGGGGGGTACAGGGGAATTGGGGGCCCCCCCTTGGTGTTTTAGGGGGGTGGGGGGGGGCTCCCCACCAGTTTAGGGGGGCTGTGGGGGAACTGGGAGGCCAAACTGGAGCTTTAGGGCTTGGCAAGGGGAGGGGTTTGGAGCCACAACTGCCCCAGGGCAGGGGACAAATGGGGGGGCTCCTTTTGGGGGGGGCAACAGGGCAATTGGGGGCCCCCCCTTGGGGTTTTGGGTGCTGTGGGGGCCCCCCCACCAGTTTAGGGGGGCTGTGGGGCAACTGGGAGGCCAAACTGGAGCTTTAGGGCTTGGCAAGGGGAGGGGTTTGGAGCCACAACTGCCCCAGGGCAGGGGGGAAACGGGGGGGCTCCTTTTGGGGGGGGGGTACAGGGGAATTGGGTGCCCCCCCCTGGGGTTTGGGGTGCTGGGGGGGGTCCCCACCAGTTTAGGGTGGCTGTGGGCAAACTGGGAGGCCAAACTGGAGCTTTAGGGCTTGGCAAGGGGAGGGGTTTGGACCCACAACTGCCCCAGGGCAGGGGGCAAATGGGGGGGGGCTCCTTTTGGGGGGGGGGTACAGGGGAATTGGGTGCCCCCCCCTGGGGTTTTGGGGGGTGGGGGTCCACACCAGTTTAAGGGGGCTGTGGGGCAACTGGGAGGCCAAACTGGAGCTTTGGTGGTCTGTAATGCAAGAAGGTTTGGAGCCACAACTGCCCCAGGGCAGGGGGCAAATGGGGGGGGCTCCTTTTGGGGGGGGGGTACAGGGGAATTGGGGGCCCCCCCTTGGGGTTTTGGAGGGGTGGGGGGGGTCCACACCAGTTTAGGGGGGCTGTGGGGCAACTGGGGTCCTACCCTGGACTACTAGGACTCTGAAAGGAGCAGAGAGCGGAGCCACAACTGCCCCAGGGCAGGGGGCAAATGGGGGGGGCTCCTTTTGGGGGGGGCTATAGGGGAATTGGGGGCCCCCCCTTGGGGTTTTAGGGGGGTGGGGGGGGGTCCACACCAGTTTAAGGGGGCTGTGGGGGAACTGGGGGGCCAAACTGGACCATTAGGGCTTGGCAAGCGGAGGGGTTTGGAGCCACAACTGCCCCAGGGCAGGGGGGAAATGGGGGGGGCTCCTTTTGGGGGGGGCTACAGGGGAATTGGGGGCCCCCCCTTGGGGTTTTAGGGGGGTGGGGGGGGTCCACACCAGTTTAAGGGGGCTGTGGGGCAACTGGGAGGCCAAACTGGAGCTTTGGTGGTCTGTAATGCAAGAAGGTTTGGAGCCACAACTGCCCCAGGGCAGGGGGGAAATGGGGGGGCTCCTTTTGGGGGGGGCAACAGGGCAATTGGGTGCCCCCCCTTGGGGTTTTGGGGGGGTGGGGGGGGTCCACACCAGTTTAGGGGGGCTGTGGGGCAACTGGGAGGCCAAACTGGACCTTTAGGGCTTGGCAAGGGGAGGGGTTTGGAGCCACAACTGCCCCAGGGCAGGGGACAAATGGGGGGGGCTCCTTTTGGGGGGGGGGGCTATAGGGCAATTGGGTGCCCCCCCTTGGGGTTTTGGGTGCTGGGGGGGCCCCCCCACCAGTTTAGGGCGGCTGTGGGCAAACTGGGATGCCTCCCTCCCACCATTTTAGGGCTCCATCACACCAGGAAGGCGCGGGGGCAGTGAGTTTTCCTTCAGATGGGGAGGGGGAGGATGGGATAAGCGGGGTGCCCCCCCCATTTTAGGGTGCCCCCCCCACTTTAGGGTGCCCCCCCCCATTTTAGGGTGCCCCCCCACCCACTTTAGGGTGCCCCCCCCCCCCCAAACCCCTCGCACCTTCCCGATGTTCCATGTCTTGATCTGCTGCAGCTCCGCCAGCAGCTGCTCGTCGCCGCACGCCTTCAGCTTCTCGATGAGGGCCCGGCAGTCGGCGGGCTGTCATTTTTTTGGGGGGGGGGGGACACACGAGGGGACACCCTGTCACCTCAAGTCCCCCCCCCCCCTCCATAGACCCCCCCCGAGTGTCCCCAACCCCCCCCCACAACACCCCCCCCCCCCCCCCTTTTACCGCCTCCGTCGGGGTTTTCTTCAGCTTCGTCCGATCCACTTTCATTTTGGGGGGGGGTCTCTCGTCCTCGCGCTCCGCCTGGGGGGGGGGGGTGACCCCCAAATTAAGCTGGGAGGGGGGGGGGGGGCCAATGCCACCACCCCGCTGTGTGTCCCCCCCCCCACTTTGTGCCACCACGAGTGACATTATCCCCCCCCCACCCCCCCTCCGCCACCCTTCGGCGTCGCTCGTCGCGCCGATGACGTCGCCGCCGGCGAACAATGAATGTGCAAAACCCCCCCCCCACGCCACCCCGGGGGGGGGGTATCTGTGTCACCCCCCCCCTCCCCAAAATCAAACACCCCCTCATTAACCCCGCCATGCAAATGAGAAGCTAATTAACCCCCTAATTAAGCACGCTGTGACGGCGTTCTGGCCCCCCCCCCCCCCCCAACGCGGTGCCGGCAGGGCCGGTTCGGTGACGGTGACGCATCAAATTGGTGCCTGTTTTTAAGGGGGGGGGGGGGGCTGGGGGGGGGGTTGGGTGCCCCCCCCTTGTAGGGGGGGGTTTTGGGGTGCCCCCCCCTTAAAAAAAAGCCCCCCCCTAAAATATGCCAGCGGGGGGACACCAAACACCTGCCCCCCCCCCTTATAGCACCCAATTCCCTCGTTGTCCCCCCCCCCCGGGGTGGTTTTAAAGCCCCCCCCCACCCAAAAAATTTTAGGGTGCCCCTAAAAAATGGGGGGGGGGTCACGTGAGGGAATGAAAAAGGGGGGGGGGTAAAATTTGGAGGGGGGGGCCCTATGGGGGGGGGGTTAAATAATGGGGTGACCCCAGAGGGTGGGATGATGGGGGGGGTCTTAAAGGGGGGGGGGGGGGGAGTGTTAAATGGGGGGGGGGCCCTAAATTAAAGGGAATTGAAGTGGGGGGGGGGTCGTAAGTGGTGGGAAAGGGGCCCCCAAATTATGGGGGGGCCCTAAATTAGAGGGGGGGGCCCTAAATTATGGGGGGGGGGCTTAAATTGAAGGGGGGGACCTGGAAGGTAAAGCTCTAAATCATTGTAGGGAACTGGGGGGGGGGGATTAAATTATGGGGGGGGGATTAAATGGGGGGGGGGATTAAATGATGGGGGGGGCCCTAAATCATGGGGGGGGGGCCCCTAAATCATGGGGGGGGGGCCTAAATTAGGGGGGGGGGCCTAAATTAGGGGGGG
>NW_027167584.1:0-9033 GCF_013368605.1 Nyctibius grandis
AACGGGCCCACTTGATTTTCCCAGTTCACATCCAGTCAGTTAGCATGCTGGCAGACAAGCCCTGCTCAGGTAGCCTCAGGGGTATGCAGAAGCAGGAGAGCAGAGTACCGATAGCACAGCGGAGAGGAAAGGCAGAAAGCAGCCAACAACTCCCAAGGATCACCAGCGTACGCCTCCTTCACGCATCAGCCGCTCACATTCGGTCAGCTTGGCTGTCCTGTTTCCTACTAAACAGAGCTATCTGTCTCACACACAGTATCTTTCTGTCTGTTTTCTCCTGCCTTCATGATCTTGTCCATCTCTCCTTTTTTCTTTTTTTTTAAATCTCTCACCAGCATTTGATGACCTGCCGCCATCGTTGTCACCCCCGACGCCACGTGCAGACCGATACGCCGATCCCCGGGGCTTAGAGCGCGGGAAAGAAAACCCGTTCCTGCTTCTCCTTCTTCGTCACAGGTGGGGGGCACAGACAAAAAAACACCAATAGACTTTTAAAGCAGTTAACTATAAGGACTGAAACGCTCAAAACACTCAGATGATTTTTGGTACTGAGGCAATGAATATTACTGCTTGGGTTGCATGTATGTGGGAGAAGGGCATAGTCATTTCTCAGCCTACTAAATGCTCAGGGAAGGCCGGCGGCCCAAAGCAGGTACCGCAGCTCAGTCGCCGCACTTACCGCACCCGGCGGTATTTTCCGCGGTCCCCGTCCATCCATCTCCCTGTCTCCAGTTTTAATGCCTCCATATGCCCTTTGTAGACCATCTGGATTTTTCCCTGGGTCTCCGTGTCTGTCCAGCTCCGTCTTCCCACAGTATTTGTTTGTATTTGTCCACTTCTGTTTGGCTCCATGCCACTATTTTTCATTTCCTCCCTATTTGTCTTGTCCGGCTGCCGGTCCTGGTTCTTCAGTTCCTCTTTGTTCCCTGTAGCTCAGAGCTATTTTTTTTTTTCTGTTCTTCATTGCACTCCATCTTGGTACATGTCCTTATGTATCAGTTTTTCCCTCTGTGCCCTGCGGCACATCGCTTTTTCGTATTTAATTTCTGCTTCTTTGTCTGGTTCCCAGTCCCTGGTCTTTGAATCGCACTGTTGCTCGTGGGATCCTTTGCCTTTCTTTGTCTCAGTCCAGCTGTGTCCTTATTCATTAATTCCTTCCTGTCTGCCGTGCACCCAGTTACTTTTGTCCTTTCTCCATGTCACCATCTGTGGCTCCCTGTTGATCCTATTTTAGAATTCTCTTTCTGTTCTTTCTATATGCATTGTTATTTTTTTTGTTCTCTAGCTCTCCTTTTTCTGTGTCCATTTCCCTGTTTCTTAATTCTTCTCTCTCTCGCCCTACCGTGTAGCTATGCGGTTCGTTTTGCGTCATTTTGCCCCCCTCGCCCCTTCCTATCTATCGTTCCGGGTCCCGGCTCCCTGTCCCTGCAGTTTCATTTCTCCCTTTCTTCCCTGGTCTTTGTAGCTTTTTTGGTCTTTCTCCATCTCTTGGTCTAGCTTCCTGCCACTGTTCTTTTTTCTTCTATGTTGTGCCACCCCTTACAGGTTTTTTCTGCATCTCCATCCTGGTCCCCGTCCTTTTCGGTCAGTGTACGTCCAGCTCTCTCTCCCTCTTTCTGCCGCCTCTATTCCTCTCCCCGCCGCTTTTTTCGCACCTCCGTGCGGCTCCCCGAGTCTTTTGCCGTACTCTTCCCCGCTTCATGCTTTTTTACTATCAGCGTTCTGTTCAGACAGCTGCCATTTTTTTCTTCTCTTCTAGCGTCCTGAACCGTGCTAGTCACTTTTGGCCGTCTCCATCTGTGCCCCGCAAGCCATCGCTCCAGGAGCCGACGACCGCGCGTTCCCCGCCCAACCGACCAGCACTACTCTGGGAACGAGTGCCAAGGCGTCCCGGGGGAGGGTCAGGATTCGGAGCTGCGGAGCAGACTCGCTGCCTGGACTTGTTATGTGAATAAACTGAATAAACACAGCTGTTACCTTAACCTTCCTGGCTGCACTTGTCCTTGCTTTGTAGTCGGTGAGGGGCCATGACAGAGCCCAGGGGCAGAGTTGATGAACCTTCGAGGTCAGGCCATGGCACTCTGTTACTGTTGGCCTCTGGCTGTGGGCCAGGCCTGGAGGAGCCCCAGGTGCAGGCACTGAGGCTGATGGCCCACACATGAGGCACCTGAGGCTGCTGCCCTCTATAAAGAGGTGGGTGCCTGTGAAGGGGCCTGTACTGCCTGCATCAGGTGGCCTCGGAGGGACCAGTAGAAGCTAGGAGAGAAGCGGAGCCATCACGAAGCGTCACAGGGCTGCGGCCGCACCGAGGGAGAAGGCGAGCGAGGCCGCGCCATCGACCGGCCATCGGTACTGGGGAAAGCCCTCAGGAGGGGGGCTCGTGGGGGCGCAGCGGGGCAGGTGGGGTTCACGTCAGAGGCAGGGGCTCCGTGCCGTGTCAGAGCCAGCAGCGAGGGCTGCCCGGAGGCGGGTGGCAGGGGCCGTGTCACGTCAGAGCCAGCGGCGCGGTTTCCTAAGCCCCCTTGCTTTGTCAGTTTTCTTTCTATCTCTTAGTTTGCTGTCCCTATTTCATAATTTTTTCCTTTAATTTCCTAATACACATTGCTTTTTAATTATTCTTTTTACGACTGTTTTTAGTCCCTTAGCTGTCTTTACTTCTTTTCTTAGCACCCTTGCTTTTTTAATTTTCTTTGTACATTTCCATTTTAGCTTGCTGTCTCTATTATTTAGTTTTTCCCTTTATTAACCTAATACCCCTTACTTTTCAAATGTTCTTTTTATGCCTACTTTTTTTCATTCACTGTCTTTAAATAGTTATTTCTTCTTCTGATTTTTTGAGATCTGTCCTGGTTTGGACTAAAACAGAAGCAATGTTCCTTTCAGTGATTTTTACTTTCAGCTAAGGTTCTTCTAAGTAAGCGCACTTTCCGATACTAACCGCAAGTTTTGCAGGCAGCGTGCGCTTCTAGGACCGATAACGCTCCAAGTTTATAGTTATTACCAAGGTATCGGTAGGAAACGGTACACAGAAAGGCTCTCGTGTGTAATTATTCCTAGAGAAAGCCCGGTCACCGCTAAATTCCTCGGTACTTACGAGCGAAGAGCCATATCGGGGTCGCACCCGCAGGGAGGAGCGGACAGGACACGTTACCCAAAAGCGACCAAAGAGGTATTCCATCCCATACTTTTCATTTTCAGTATAACGCTGTGAGATCACGAGGGTCTCGCCGTCTTTCTGCTAGGGCCGGTATCCGCAGAGGACTCCGTCCATTTTTCTCCCATCTCCGATCCCGATCCGTGCGTTCCCGTCCGTCTCTGAGAGCGGTCCGGAGCGAAGAAGTCTTCACTCGCTTCACTCGCCCTGCAGTGAGAGCGGCAACGTAACCATCGTCAGGGTAGTCCGATCTTGATTTTGCATATATTTGTATATATGTAATGATTTCCATTATTATTGTTATACTCTTTTTCATTGTTATAGTTCATTAAAACTTTTTCAACTTTCCAACCTTGAAGTGTCTCTTTTTCTTCCCGTCCCGGCGGGGCAGGAAAGGGCTTACTAGCGTCCGCCCTCGGTTTAATAGCGTGACTAGCCTTGAACCCTTACAACATACCTTTGTAGATTTTCTTTCTGCATCTACATTTTATTTCACAGGGCTATTTTTTATTTTTTTTCCTTATTTCCTTAATCACTATTGCTTTAAAAATTTTCTTTCTCATTTTATCCCATTTCCTGTCTTTATTTCCATACCCTTATTTTAATTATTTCTTGTCTTTCCTTAGTGATGTCACTTTAAAAATTTTCTTTCATCTTCTGTTTTAGCTCGCAGTCCTTATTTTCTAATTTTTTTCTTTATTTCCCCGTTCCCCCTCGATTTTAAAACGTTCCTTTTACGCCCCCTTTTGTGCCGTCAGGGTCTTTTTTTTTTTGTTCTTTTCTTTTTTTTTCCTTAGCACCATTGATTTTAAAATTTTCTTTCTATGTCTATATTTAGGGTTTTTGTTATTTTCAAATTTTTCTTGTCAATGTTTAAACTTTTTAATTTTTATTTCTTTGTTCACTATTATGTATGAATCTGTCTCTGTCATTTACTTTTTTCCTATCTGTCCTCTACGTTATCACTTTTAAAGTCGTCTTTGTAGGTTTACTTATATCAAGATGTTTAACCCTATTTTTTATTATTTCTCGTCTTTCCCACGTGACACGATTTTAGATGTTTTCCTATATCTACTTTTATCCAGGTCACCGTGTTCATTTTTTTTTTATTTCATTCTCATCTGTGCCGTGCCCTGTCCCTTTTAAAATTTCATTTCTATGTCTTTGTTCGTTTAGTTTGCCCTTCCCGATTTTTAATTTTTTCCTCGATCTTGACAGGTGTCCCGGTTCGGCTAAAACAAATTAATTTTCCTTTCAGCGATTTTTACTTTCAGCTGTTTATTCTAAGCGACCGCACTTTCAGCAAAGTAACCGCACATTTTGCGGGCAGCGTCCGCTTCTAGGAGCGATAACGCTCTAAGTACGTAGTTATCGCTGAGGCACCGGTGGGGATGTTACACAGAAAGGCTCTCGCTGTACTTAGTCTTAGAGAAACCAAGGCCACCGCTAAATTTGTCACCGATTACAAGCGAAGAGCCAGCAAAGGGTCATTCGTCCAGGGAGGAGCGGACAGGAGAGGCTATCCTAAATCGACCGACGACCTATTCTATCCCATACACGTCATTCTCGATATCAAGCCGGCGGGATCTCGAGGGTCCCGCCCCTTCTTTTACAGCCAGCGTCCAAAGAGGACCGTCCGTTTCCTCGCCACCCCCGATCCCGATCCACGCATCCCCTAATCCAGTTCCCGTCCATCGCCCGGTGCAGTCCGGGCCTTCCCGGAACCCGCCCCGAAGCGCCGGCGGTGACGTAACAGCCATCGGGGGAGGTCAATCTTGGTTTTGTATATATTTGTAGCTATTTAATTATTTCCATTATTTTTATTATACTCTCTTTTATTATTATAGTTCATGAGAACAGTTTTTAATTTCTAAGCCATAAGTCTCTCTCCCTTTTCCCTTCACCTTCCGGGGGACGAGGAGGGTTAACAGAGAGCTTTCGCCACAGGTTTAATAGCCGGCCCAGCCTTAAACTGTAACAACGGGTTTTAATTTTTTTTCTGCGTCTGCTTTTGTCCTGTCCCTATTTTTTAGTTCTTGCTTGTCTATTGGGTCCTCTCTCAATTTTTCAATTTTCTTTCGATGTCTCCATTTATTTAGTTTAATGTTTTCATTTTTTTCTATGTCTGTTTTTATCTAGTTTTCTGTCGGTATTTTTAAATATTTTTCTTCTCTGTGTCGAACCCTTTTGCTATTTAAATTTTCTGTTTGCTTTTATCAAGTTTTCTAACTCTGTTTTTTTAATTCTTTCTTGTCTGTCACTCACCCTGTCACTTTGTAAGTGTTCTTTATGCCTTTTTTTTTTTTCCTCTTCTCTCAGTCCATCCCTACGCTTTAGAAGGTCTCGGCACACTCATCTCCGGAGCGTAATCGGTACCCCTCTCGGTTCGTCAGAACGTCTCCCGGGGTCAAAGCGGTCTGCGCATCCTCTCCTCCGCCTCGCTCGCCTCCCATCCGTCCGTACCTCCCCAGGACACCCGTACTCTATTTAGATCCCCTCCCGAGTACTTCACGTCAGCAATCCTTTCTTTGTCTCTACGTCAGCCTTCCCTCTGCCCCCCAGAGCCCTCTCTTTCCTGCAGAGACATCCTCATGCCCCACAGCACCCTTTGAGCACCGCAGCCCTCTTTGTATCCCTCTTATTCATCCGCAACCCTTCCTCAGGCTTCCTCCGTGCCCCAGAGCTCTCTGACCTTATTCACCGCCATCTCCGACGTCTCCATTCAGTCGCTCGTCCCCCGAGGACATCCGTACGTCACCGGGACGTCTCGTCGAGTTTCGCGTCGCGTCCCCGAGCCTTCTTCGGTCCGTCGCTCTCGGCACCCTTCTCCCGTCATCGCGCTTCCCGAGGCCGTCCTCACGTCCCACGGCCCTCTTTCGGCTCCGTGTCGCGCTTCACGCTAGAACGCCCAGAACGTTTCCCGATGCCATCTTTCACGTCCCGAACGCTTACATCGTCCTCTATGCTAGCCAGGATACCTCTGTTCTGTCCCCGGTCCCCTGAGGACCTTTGTAGTATGTCCACATCCCGTCCGGACTTTTTCATCACGTCCTCGAGCCTGCTCTCGTCCATCCCTCTCAGAAACCCTCTGCTACCGTCAGGGTGCCTCCCGAGGTCTTAGATGTTCACCGCAGCATGCTTTTAGCTTCGAAAGCCCCCTTTGGAGTAATTTTGTTGCAATCACACCTCTCCCGAGATCCCCGTTCCCAAAAAGGAGCGTTCTTTGTCCTCTCTATGCCATCTAGGATGTCTGCTGAGACTTTTTGTGTGCTCCACAGCATTTTGGTAGTACTTGACCTCCCTTTTGGTGTCTTTTATCCCTCCGAGCCTTTCACGACCCCTCCGATCCCAGCGACCGTGCCTCCCGAGACCTTCTTTGCGTACCACCGCCCCGTTCTAGCTCCGTAGCTGACTCGGACCTCTCTCCTTCCCTCAGAAATCCATCCTCGGGTTCGTTTGTGTCTCAGAGCGCTCTCATCGTCCTCTCTGCCATCTAGGGTGCCGCCGTCGGGTCCCCGGCCTCCCGAGGACACCTGCGGTCGGTTCAAATCCCCTCCGGACTTCCTCCTCGTGCCCCCGAGCCTTCCGCCGTCTCTGCGGCCCAATACGGACCCCTTTAACGGCGCACAACGCTTCCCGACGCCGTCACAGCATCATCGTCGTCCTCGGCACAGTTTTCATTTTGTAGCGGACCTCGCACCCCTCTTATTCCCACAGAAGATTTCCCGAGTCCCCATCTGTAACACGGCCCAGTCATTCCGTCATCTCTTTCCTCTAGCCGTGTCTCTATTTGTTCCCTCGCCCTCTGATGCCGTGTTTACTCGGTTCAGATCCTTTCTGGATTTAATAGTCACGTCCCTAGTACTTTTTCTGTCTCTCTGGCTTTCTCGGGACACATCCTCCCCCAGTCACGACGCCTCCCGAGACCTTCCTTGAGCTCCACATCCATCTTGTAGCATTTTGAGTTGCAGAGCAATCGTTTGTTCCTCTACGCTATCTCGGATTTCTGCATTCAATCCCCTCCTGCCCGAGACCCTCCGTACTCTGCTCGGGTCATCACACCCGAGCCTCTTTTTGTCTAACAGCCCGCCCCCCCCACCCTCACCCCCCTCTCCTCACAGGCACAATCCCTCCCGAGACTTCCTCATTCTCTATAGCACCTTGTAACACTCGATCTCCCTATCTGTTTCGTACCGTCAGAGCCTCCGGTCTTTCTTTGCTACGCAATGCTCCTTCATCTTTATCTCTGCCATCGATGGTATCTGTTTGGTTTGTCTCTCCCTCAATAACGTGTAGTTTGCCTAGATGCCCTCCTGAGACTCCAAGGCACTCACCGTGCCTCCAGCCTTCTTTTTCTTGCCCACCCACTCCTAATTCCTCTCTATAACAATGTCGTTTGAGTCCTTTCTTGCCCTACCAGCACTCTCGTAGCACTCGAGCTCCTTTTCGAACGCTTTTTGCGTGCGTACGTACTTCAGAGCGCTCTTATCTTACTCTTTGCTGTTTAGGGTGCCTTCGTTGAGCCCCCAGCCTCCCGATGACATCTGTTCTTTGTCAAAATCCTCTTTGGCGTTCCTCATAGTTATCTGCGAGGCTTCTTTGGTCTCTCAGGCCCGCCGGGGACTCCTCTCCTCCTTTTGCCGAGCTCTCACAAGACATCCCCCGTGCCCCAAAGCCCCAGTGTTGCTCGGGAGGGCACTTTGCACTCTTTTTTTCCCCGTCAGAACCCTTTCTGAGCTCGCATCTGTTACTCGGGTCGGTCTTTCTGTCCTCTTACCCGGTCGGTGCACCTCCATTCGGTCCCCGGTCCCCTGAGGATATCTGTTCTTTGTTCAATTCCCTTTTGAGCTCATTGCACCCCCGAGACTTCTTTGGTCTCTCTTGCCCCTTTGGAACCTCTCTTATCCCTGTGACAATGCCTCTCGTTCTGTCTGAGCCTTTTCCATCCTTGTGCTCCACAGCAGTCTGTCATTTCTATTACAGTATATTTCTATTTGGCATCCGGTAGCCTGAAGATGTCTATCATCGGCTCGGATCGCCTCTTGAGTTTTCCAGAGAAGGCAGCAGCCTTTACTTATTTTTAGCGATACATCTCCTGCGGTGGTTTTTGTCGTGTTTTTGTAATTTATTTTTGTTCTAGCTACTTCAGTGTTAATTAGACTCCTTCATACAGCCTCTGATACATTTCTTATATTTCTGTGGTTTTTTTGGTGCTTTCTGTCCTTTGGATCTCATCGACTTCTGTCAAGGCAATCGGTCAGAGAGGACGCCAAACGGTGGGTGATTTAGAATAAATCATCTACTTGACAACAAGAGATACTTTTGAGAAGAGATTCTTATGGGATCTAATTCTGCTTTATCACTCAATCCTACGCAGAACGTAGTTCCGGTAGAAGTCGGGTAGCATGCTAGAAATGAAGTCTAAACCCACAGCATTTTAGTTTTTTCAGAGCGTCCTGGTTTTGTGCAGATAAAATTTATAGAATTACTTTTCTGTTCCATTTTGTTTCAGTTTATGGCCAGCTGTGGGACAGGGATCAAGGCCATTAACAGTTAAAATCAGGACAGCTGCCCCAGGCTGGCGCACTGGTGTATTCTATAACATTAACCTCAGGTTCACTATAAATGGGGAAGCTTGGGGAGGGGTGGGGCTCTTTTTGCTCTGCTCCCCTCCCTTTTTCTCCTTCTTCTCAACAATGGCTATCTCCAGAGGAACTTGCCCTCATTCTGTGGGCAAAGTATAGTTTTGTGTGTTTTGTATTAGCATCGACATCGTTTTTAAATTGTAACCTACGAGTCTCCCTCCTTTTCCCAAATCCCTTTGTCGGTCCGGGAAGGGCCATCGGGTGATAGAAGAGCCGCTTATTTTTTAGTCCCAG
>NW_027167585.1:0-8593 GCF_013368605.1 Nyctibius grandis
TTGGGGGGTTGGGGGGTTTTGGGAAGGTTTGGGGGTCGTTTTTGGGGGGTTTGGGGAGGTTTTGGGGGGGTTTGTGGGTTTTTGGGGAGGTTTGGGTGGGTTTTGGGGGAGGTTTAGGGAGGATTTTTGGGGGTTGGGGGGATTTGGGGGGTTTTGGAGGAGTTGGGGGGGTTTGGGGGGGGTTGGGGGGTTTTGGGGGGGTTTTCAGGGGGTCTGGGGAGGTTTGGGGGGGGTTTGTGGGTTTTTGGGGAGGTTTGGGTGGATTTGGGGGGCTTTGGGGGAGATTTATGGAGGATTTTGGGGGGTTGGTGGGTTTTTTGGTGGGTTCTGAGGAGGTTTTGGGGGGCGTGGGGCATTTTGGGGGGCTTGGGTGTGGTTTTGGGGGCTTTGGGGGAGGTTTAGGGAGGGTTTTGGGGGGTTGGTGGGGTTTTGGGAGGTTTGGGGAATGTTTTTGGAGGTTTTGGGGGTGTTTCGGGGGAGTTTGGGGGTGTTTCGGGGGTCCCCGCACTCACTCTGGTCCTGGTTGAAGCGGACGCTGTTCACCCCCCGGGCCTGCGCCATGGCGGCGGGCGGGCAGCGCCGGTAACGGAGCTGTTTGGGGTCCAAAAGGGGATGAAAAAGGGGTTCCCTGAACTCCCCTCCAGCCCCTCAAAACCCCCCGGGGACCCCCAGCTCCCCCCCGGGCCTTTAACCCCCCCCCCGGGCCCTCACAGACCCCCCGGTACCGCTCCCGCCGTCAACAGGGCCCGGCGCTAAACCATCGAGTCCCCTCAGGGGCCGGCGGCTAGAGCGGACTTCCGGTCACGTGAGGTCCGCCAGTTACTTAGCAACGGGGTGCGGAAAAGCGCGCGCTCCCGGCAACGGCGGGAAGGGGCGTTGCCATAGCAACCGCCGCCATCTTGGAAGCGGGCAGCGGCGTCCCCATAGCAACCGCCGCCATCTTGGGTGAGGGCAACGGCGTCCCCATAGCAACCGCCGCCATCTTGGGAGAGGGCAGCAGCGTCGCCCATAGCAACCGCCGCCATCTTGGGTGAGGGCAGCAGCGTCGCCATAGCAACCGCCGCCATCTTGGAAGCTGGCACCCGGGCCGCCATGTTGGAAACTGGCACCGCGGTGGCTTCAATGGGGGAATTTTGGGGGGGGGGCACCCCAAAACGTGGGTTGACTAAGGGGGGGGGGACACAACAAGTGCAGCGTCAGGTCATTTGGGCACCGTTTATTCCCCAGCGGCCATGTTGGAAGCTGGCAGGTTGCTTCCGGCGGCCATGTTGGAAGCTGGCAGGCCGTTTCCGGCAGCCATGTTGGAAGCTGGCAGGCTGTTTCGGGGGGGCTTTGGGGGGATTTGGGGGGGGTCTCAGTCATCCTCGTGCCCCCCCACGTAATGGCAGACGGCGTCGTAGTCCAGCGGCACCACCCGCCCGGCCTCGTCCCGCTCCAGCTGCACCAGCGCCCGGCTCCGCTCCGGCTCCCGCTCCAGGATGCGGCCCACCTTTTATTTGGGGGGGGGGGACACCACAATTTGGGGAGGGGGCTCCACGCAGGGACCCCCCCCCACCCACCCACGGCCGCCATCACTCACCCTCCCGGCGTGCTCGCCCAGCACCACCATGACGCGGTCGGCTTCGCCCCGCGGGATGACGGTTTCCAACATGGCTTCCCGCAGGCCTGGGGGGGGTCGGGGGGTAAATTGGGGGGGGGGGGGCGACACCTCAAATTGGGGCTGGGGGCGTGGGGGGGGGGGGCAACACTCACCCTCCACCAGCCGCCCCTCGTCCGTGCGGCAGACGCAGGTGTCCGGGGTGACCATGTCCTCCACCACCATCTTTGGGGGGGTGATGGGGGGGTTATGGGGGGCTGGGACCCCCCCGTGGGGCAGGTGGGGGTGGTTTGGGGGGCTGGGACCCCCCCCCCGGGGCAGTTGCCCCCCCCCCACACCCACCTTGCAGTTGTAGTAGCGCCCCCCGTGGACGCCCCTGTCCACGCAGCGCACCCGCAGGTCCCGCCGCAGCCAGTGGGGGGCGCTGGGGGGCGGCGCCCGGAGCTGCTTCGGGGCCCTAAGGGGGGGGGGGACACACATTAGGGGACCCCCCCCCAACCCTATAGGGGTCCCAGACCCCCCCCCAGCCCCTATAGGACCCCCCCCCAGCCCCTATAGGGCCCCCCCAGCCCCTATAGCCCCCCCCCCAGCTCTCACCTCTCCATCCCGGGGGGCTCTTTCCTCTTGCCCCCCCCCCGCTGGGGGGCGCCCCCGACGTCCGGCCCCTCCTCAGGCCCCTCCCCCTTCCGGTTCCTGCTGGGGGGGCCTGTTGGGAGGGAACTGGGATGAACTGGGAGGCACTGGGATGGTCACTGTAGCCTTGAGGGGCTGGGATTTGGGTACTGGGGGGCTACTGGGAGGTAACTGGGGGCTACTAGGAGACCTTGGGGGGTAACTGGGGGTAACTGGGGGTTACTGGGTGGCACTGGGAGGTAATTGGGGGTTACTGGGATATACTGGGAGGCACTGGGATGGTCATTATAGCCTTGACGGGCTGGGATTTGGGTACTGGGGGGCTACTGGGAGGCCCTGGGGGCTTCTAGGAGGCCCTAGGGGGCACTGCGGGGTTACTGGGAGGTAACTGGGGGTTACTGGGATATACTGGGAGGCACTGGAATAGCCATTATAGGCTTAAGGGGCTGGGATTTGGGTACTGGGGGGCTACTGGGAGGCCCTGGGGGGTAACTGGGGGTAACTGGGGGTTACTGGGTGGCACTGAGAGCTAACTGGGGGTTACTGGGATATACTGGGATGGTCATGATAGCCTTGAGGGGCTGGGATTTGGATACTGGGGGGCTACTGGGAGGCCCTGGGGGCTACTAGGAGGCCCTAGGGGGCACTGCGGGGTTACTGGGAGGTAACTGGGGGTTACTGGGATATACTGGGAGGCACTGGAATAGCCATTATAGGCTTAAGGGGCTGGGATTTGGGTACTGGGGGGCTACTGGGAGGCCCTGGGGGGTAACTGGGGGTAACTGGGGGTTACTGGGTGGCACTGAGAGCTAACTGGGGGTTACTGGGATATACTGGGAGGCACTGGAATGGCCATTATAGGCTTGAGAGGCTGGGATTTGGATACTGGGGGGCTACTGGGAGGCCCTGGGGGCTACTAGGCGTCCCTGGGGGCTACTGCGGGGTTACTGGGAGGTACTGGGGGTTACTGGGAGGTACTGGGGGTCACTGGGCCACTCACCAGTGCCCGGGGGGGTGCCCGGGCGCAGGCTGTGCTGGCTCACGGTCACCGCCTGCCCCCCCAGCGCCAGGCGCACCACGGCCCGCGCCGTCTCGGGGTCCAGCCCCTCCACCTGGGGGGGGGGACACACAGATGGGGGGGGTTAATACCCCCAGTCCCCCCCCCAGCCCCATACTGGGCATACTGGGAGGAGCAGGACGCCCGGACTGGGCAGCACGGGGCTCTCACCTTGCCGTCCATGCCGCGGTGGGGGCCGGCCTCGACGCGGACGCTGTCGCCCACCGCCAGCCCCCCCCCCTCGCCGCCGCCCCCCCGGGGGGGGTTGGGGGGGCCGTTGGGGGGGGGCACCTCAGCCCCCAGCCCCAGCCCCCGCGGGCGCAGCCGGTGCTCCAGCGGCTTCACCACCCTGGGGGGGGGGGACAGGGACAGCGCGTCACCCCCCACCCATCACCCCCCACCCATCACCCCCCCACCACCCTTGGGGGGCACCCAGAGCCCCCCCCCCCCCCATGGGGCCCCCCCCTCACCGTTTGAAGGTGCGGCCGATGCCCTCGCCCTGGCTCCAGCCCATCCCCCGCAGCACGGCCAGCCCGAAGGCGGCCACCGGCACCGCCTCGTAGTCCTGGGGGCCCTGGGGGGGGACACAGGGGGGTCAGGGGGCAGTTATGGGGCTGGGGGGGGGAGTTATGGGGCAGGGGGGCACTTAGAGGGGAGTTATGGGGCTGGGGGGGGCCATGGGGTGGTTTAGGGGGTCAGGGGGGGCACTTAGGGGGGCTGGAAGGGGTGGGGGGGGAGTTATGGGGCTGGGGGGGCACTTAGGGGGGAGTTATGGGGCAGGGGGGGCACTTAGGGGGTCCTGGAGGGGGTTGAGGGGGAGTTATGGGGCTGGGGGGGGAGTTATGGGGGAGTTATGGGGCTGGGGGGGCACTTAGGGGGTGCTGGAGAGGGTGGGGGGGAGTTATGGGGCTGGGGGGGCACTTAGGGGGTCCTGGAGGGGGTTGAGGGGAAGTTATGGGGCTGGGGGGGGAGTTATGGGGGATTTATGGGGCTGGGGGGGTACTTAGGGGGGAGTTATGGGGCTGGGGGGGTATTAGGGGGGAGTTATGGGGCTGGGGGGGCACTTAGGGGGGAGTTATGGGGCAGGGGGGCACTTAGGGGGTGCTGGGGGGGGGAGTTATGGGGCTGGGGGGGCACTGGGGGGGGCTTATGGGGGGGTAGAAGAGAGTTATGGGGTTGGGGGGGGCACTTAGGGGGGGTTATATGGTCTGGGGGAGGGGGGTTGGGGTCCCAGGGGGGGTTATAGGGTCTGGGGGGGGGGGGGGTTGGGGTCCCAGGGGGGGTTATAGGGTCTGGGGGGGGTGTTTGGGGTCCCAGGGGGGGTTATAGGGTCTGGGGGGGGGGTATTTGGGGTCTGGGGGGGTGTTATAGGGTCGGGGGGGGGGTATTTAGGGTCCCGGGGGGGTCATTTGGGGGGGGTCACTCACGGGCTGCGGCCGGGGGGCGCCATCGCGGTCCTGGAGGGGGATGGAGATGGGGAGTCCGGGGTCCCCCGCTGCCCCCTGCTGGCTCTGCCGCGCCTCTGCGGGGACGGGGGGGTCAGGGGGGTGCCCCCAGATGTTGAGACCCCCCCCAGATGTTGAGACCCCCCCCAGATGTGGGCCCCCCCCCCAACTCACCCCGCAGCAGCTCCTCCACCGCCTGCGCCTCCACCGACGAGGGGGCGGAGCCTGTGCCGGGGGCGTGGTCAGCGGAGGGGGCGGGGCTTGCAGAGGGGGCGTGGCCTCCGTCCGCGCGGGGGCGGGGCCAGCGGCGGGGGGAGGGGAGCAGCGGGATGACGAGCTCCTGCGGGGGGGGCGGGGCCGGGCGGGTGCTGGGGGGCGGGGCCAGCGCGTTAGCCACGCCCCCAGCCCGGCCGGCCACGCCCACAAAGGCAGAGACCCGCCTCAAGCCACGCCCCCTTCGAAACCACGCCCCCCGGCCCCCCCCCCCCCCCCGCCCCCGCGCATGCGCACGGCGGGCTCTGCCCCTCCCCGCACCCCCGCGCATGCGCACTGGGGCCCCGCCCTCCCCCGCGCATGCGCGCTGCGCACCTCAGCAGCTCCCGCCCCTCCACCGCCGTCAGGAAATCGGTGTCGCCGCCGCCGCCGCCGGGCCCCGCCGCCCCCCCCCGCCGCCGCTCCGCCTTCCGGCTGAACGCGAACGACACCGGCCCCGACCGACCGCCCGCCGCCGCCGCGCTACCGGCCTCCGCGCCGCTGCTCGCCGCCATCTTGCCCCCCCCCCCTCCCCTCCCCTCCCCTCCGCCGCGGTGCGCGGTGGGAAATGGCGGCCTCCCATGAGCCTTTGCGCCACGTACACAAGCCGCCAATCACAGGGGGCTTCCCGCTTCTAAACCCCGCCCACGCTAAGCTCCGCCCCTCAGGGCCCCCAGACCCAATCGCTAAGGGCTTCCCCATTCTAAGCTCCGCCCACGCTAAGCTCCGCCCCTCAGGACCCCCGCACCAATCACAAGGCGTTACCCCGTTCTAAACCCCGCCCACGCTAAGCTCCGCCCCTCAAGACCCCCAGACCCAATCACAAGGGGTTACCCCGTTTTAAACCCCGCCCACCCTAAGCCCCGCCCCCCGGGACCCTCACTGGGGGCTTCCCCCGCACCAAGCCCCGCCCCCCCGCCAATCACGGGGGGTTTCCCCTTTTTAAACCCCGCCCACACCAAGCTCTGCCCTCCACCAATCACAGGGGGGCTTCCCCCTCTTAACCCCGCCCCTCCTCCCCTAAGCCCCGCCCCCTAGGCTCCCCCCGGGGTTTCCCCCTATGGCCACACCCCCCCCTCCTTCACCACCCAATCGCGTGGCCGCCTCCGCCGCTTGGCCCCGCCCCTCCGCGCCTGGCCACGCCCCCCCGGGTCCCCCCCCCCCCCCGCAGCCCCCGGTCCCCACCCGGTCCCCACCTGGTCCCCGCCATGGAGCCCGGCGGCCCCCAGAGCTTCCCCGCGACCTGCGCCGCCTTCAGCCGCACCCGCAAGGGGCTGGTGCTCATCGGAGAGATCGTGAGACCCCGGCGGGGGGGCGCGGGTTCGAGACCCCCGGGGGGCAGATCGGGGGGGGGGTGACAGGGGAGACCCCCGGGGTGGAGGGGGGGGGGGCGCTAGGACCCAGCGGAGGGGGGATATTGGGCCCCCATGGGGTGGGGGTGGGGGGATATTTGGGTCCCCCGTGGAGGGGGGGGGTCACACTGGGTGCAGCCAATGGTGGGGGGGGGGATGCCCGGACCCCCGGGCACGTGCTGATGCACCGGGATGGGGGGGGGGACACCCCAGGCGTTGTCCCCCCCCACACCCCCCCCCTCACCTGGGGTGGGGGGGATTCAGGTATCCGGGTTTGGTGCCCCCCCCCCCCCCTCCAAATCCCTCGTGGAGGGGCAACGCCCTTGGGAACCGAGCGGCAGCGAAGGGGTTAATGGAGGGCGGGGCCAAGCGAGGAATCCGCTCGCTGATTGGCGCAGAGCCCTGGTTTGAACTAACGGGGAGGGGGGGGGGGGGCCTCGCCCGAGCTTAGGTGACTTTCCGGGGGGGGGAAAGGGGGGGGAAGTGGGGGAGGGGGGGTTGGGCGGTGCCCGGCAGCCCGGGCCCTCCCGTGCCAGCCGTTATTACGTCAGCCCGGGTGGTGCTCACCCTGTCCCGCCACGTGCCGCACGTCACAGGCGGCGCGCTGCCCCTTTAAGGGAATCCGGGGAGCCTGCCCCTTTAAGAGCCCCCACACCTGGCGTTGCCCCTTTAAGAGCCCCCACACCTGCCATTGCCCCTTTAAGACCCCCACATGTACCGTTGCCCCTTTAAGACCCCCACACCTGCCATTGCCCCTTTAAGAGCCCCCACACCTGCCGTTGCCCCTTTAAGACACCCACATCTCCCCTTGCCCCTTTAAGACCCCCATATCTGGGGTTGCCCTTTTAAGAGCCGCCACCCTAAGACGAGCCCGGTGGGCCCCACCTCGCTGCCGTCGCCCCTTTAAGGGCGGGAGGGGGGGGCGCGCTGTTTGTGCCGTTGCCATGACGACGGCCCCGCCCACCCGGCGCGGCCCACAGGGGCGGAGGGGGCGGGGCCTATGGAGGGGGCGGGGCCTGGGGGGATCCAATGAGCTCTATAGGGGAGCCTGTGAGGGCCTATAGGGGGCGTTATGGGCGCCCTATAGGGGACCCCACAGTGGCCTATAGGGGGTGCTATGGGGGGGCCTATAGGGGGCGCTGTAGCAGCCCTATAGGGGATCTATAGGGAGCTCTATGGGGCACCTATAGGAGCCTATAGGGGATGTGGGGGTGTGTGGGGTGGCCCTATAGGCGCTATAGGTGCCCGCCCCACAGGCGCTGTGCGTGCTGGCGCTGGTGTGCTACGGGGCCTCGCGCACGCCGGGCTACACGGGCCTGGCCGCCTGCGAGCTCGTCTTCGCCGCCCTCGTGCTGCTGGCCTGGGGGTGCCGCCTGCCCCCCCGCCTCACCCTCATCCACTGGGGGTGGACCGTGAGTGGGGGGGGGGGGGTGTGGGGGAGTGGGGAGGGGCTTGGGGGGGTGAGAGGGGAGGTTTGGGGGGGCTGAAAGGGGGTTTGGGGGTACTTGGGGGGGCACTTGGGGGGCTGAGAGGGGGTTGGAGGGGCTGAGGGGGGGTTTGGGGGGGCCCTGGGGGTGTGGGGGTACTTGGGGGGGAACTTGGGGGGCTGAGAAGGGGTTTGGGGGGGCTGAGAGGGGGTTTAGGGGGGCCCTGGGGGTGTGGGGGTACTTGGGGGGGGGCACTTGGGGGGCTGAGAGGGGGTTTAGGGGGGCCCTGGGGGTGTGGGGGTACTTGGGGGGGGCACTTGGGGGACTGAGAGGGGGTTGGGGGGGTTCTGGGGGTGTGGGGGTATTTGGGGGGGGCACTTGGGGGGCTGAGAGGGGGTTTAGGGGGGCCCTGGGGGTGTGGGGGTACTTGGGGGGGGCACTTGGGGGGCTGAGAGGGGGTTGGGGGGGTTCTGGGGGTTTGGGGGTACTTGGGGGGGGCACTTGGGGGGCTGAGAGGGGGTTTGGGGGGTTCCTGGGGGGGTGTCCCAGACACCTGTGTCCTTTTGGGGGGTCCCCAAGGGGTTTGGGGGTCGCCGGGGGGGGTCACACCATGTCTCCCCCCCTCCCCAGGACTTCCTCCGCTGCGTAATCGGGTGCCTGCTCTTCCTCATCACCTCCCTCATCGTCGTCATCGGGCACCGCGATGGCGCCGGCACCGCAGCCGGGGTGAGGGGGGGTTTGGGGGTGCTGGGGGTGCTGGGGGGGGGTTTAGGGGGTCTCTGACACCCCCCTGTGCCCCCCTCCCCAAAGGTATTCGGGCTCCTGGCCGG
>NW_027167586.1:0-7889 GCF_013368605.1 Nyctibius grandis
TGGTCCTAAAGTTTGGACTAAAACTCCTCTAGCATTTCCCTTTCGCTCATCACAATATAATTTGAAAGGTTTACTATGATCTGGTAAACCTAAAGCCGGTGCTTGCATTAAGGCACCTTTGAGAGTTGTAAAAGCTTTTTGTCTCTCCGGACCCCATTTGATTGGTTAAATTGGGTATCCAAGGGTGACAAAATCCCACTTGTCCTAAAAACCCCCGAATTTGTTTCTTTGTTACAGGCCTAGGTAATTCTTTAATTCGCTCAGGATCTATTTCTCTCGTACGTGGGCTTAATATAAATCCAAGGTACTTCACTTTTTGTTGGTAAAACTGCAATTTTGATGGAGATGCTTGGTGACCTTTTACAACCAATTTATTACACAAATACCGAGTATCTGTAACACAATCCTTCCTTGAACGACATACTAACAATAAAACATCTACATATTGTATCAATTCAGACTTAGATGGAAAAAACAGATCAGCCAAATCCCCTTTCAAAATTTGGAAGAATATAGTTGGTGAGCTTGTAAATCCCTGGGGTAACCGAGTCCAAGTTAATTGTTTCCCTTGCCAAGTAAAGGCAAATATGTGCTGGCTTTCCTCAGCCACAGGTGTGCTAAAGAAAACTCCAGTCAAATCCAGTACAGTGTAAAATTTTCCCCAAATAGGTATTTGAGTAACAATCAAATTTGGATCAGGTACTACTGGACGGGGAACAATTACAAATTCATTTACTGCTCTTAAATCTTGTATAAATCTATATTCTGGATCCCCATCCTTGTCAAGTTGGTGTTTGCTAACCATGAGTATGGGTGTATTAAAAGAACTTTGACATTCTTTTAAAATCCCCTTTTCCAAAAATGATTTTATTTGTTTTCCAATACTTGGGATGGCTTCTGCCATAATTGGGTATTGCCTAATAGAAGGGGGAGTCCCTCCTTTTGTTTTGATCACTACTGGTTCTGCAGATTTTAACAGTCCAATATCATCTTCGGAGAGACTCCATAATTTTTTAGCTACATTCTTTAACTCTTTTGGGATTTTAAGCTCACCTTCTTGAATTTCTACAGTTTGCATTCCCATTATGATCAATTGAATCCCTTTGGGAGTTAAATCTATGCATGTTCCCAATTCCTGCAATAAATCTCTCCCAAATAGTGAAATAGGAGAAGCTGGCGAGATAACAAATCAACCCCATATCAAGCGATCATCAAAAACAATAGGAAGGGGAAGAGAAAGCGGTAACTTCTCTTCATCCAAAATTCCAGTAACCTTTACAAATTCATCAGATAGCTGTGACGCATGAAAATTTAACAATGATAAAGCTGCACCAGTGTCTATTAAGAACTTAACAGGAGTGCCATTTACCTTAGCTGTGATAAGTCCCTCGTTATCTACCTTAATCCCAGAGTCCCGATCCATAAATTTCTCAGCGAGAATGTGGACAACTGCACGTTTCTTCTGAGTTGGCTCACCCTCCTCGTGGAAACAAGCCGTTAGAGTGCTTACTTGTGTTCTGCAGCATTTGGTCCCAAACTGTTCTGTCACTATTTGACAAAGAAAAAGCTGTGCCTGTATTTGTTTGCATGACCATATGGTACGTGTCTGAATGGAGGAGTTGAGAGCAATGGGCAAAGCTGGAATTTAGCCTGAACTTGCTTGGAAATCCCTGACAGAATTTGCATGGATTCCCTTGCCATGTGTGTCTGCTTTCATAATAAATACAACAAAACTAACTTTAAAGAAAATGTAAGATCAGATGTGGCTCGAACTTCAAGGTCTTAGTGTTCCTACAATCATTCTACCAGCTTAGCTAAGTTTTAATTGGTGCACTCTCTTTATTCAAAACATTCATTCCACACCTGATCTTTTCATTCCTATGATGAAAGCAGCGCAGAAAACATTATTGCCAACATTACCTACACACTTCACATTTGCAGGATCAACTCTTGGGCTTTCCTCTACAATGGCAAAGTACGTCCCACAGAATTCTGCTATGGGCCAAAACTTAAAAAACGATTTAGGCATCTAAAACAGGATTCAGACGGGCTTTGGACACCCAAGTCCAAATCTGTAACCCAAAAATGTACCTGTTTAATCTCGAACATCTCATTAGCCGTCTCCTGTTTGCTGTAGATGTTCCTTGTACATCTGGACATTTAGACATTGCCAGAACTGCCCCAGCCACAGCAACCCAATGCCCAGTTCCACTGAGGTCCAGAAACTTTCCTGGCATGATGCTTGAGGCTCTTGACAACTCGTGCCTCATTCTGACAACCCAAACAGTTTTAGTCGCTGTCTTCTGAAAAGCACAGCTTGGAAGGACACTCTGGGGATGGTACTCGGTGTCATGCACTGGCCCAGCAAACGCCGGCCTAATACATAAGAGCTGGGCTCTTGACCTTTCTCAACATCTAGGCCCTCCGGGAGCGACTTGGCCACAAGACACTACGCAGAAAGGCGGGACACACTCTACCCCTCTTACTGAAGCTGTGCCACTGCATGGAAACAAACGTGAGAGTCCTGGGGTGGAAGTGAGAAGGCGCAAGGGCAAGCCCAGCTGTGTGTCTCGGGCACTGAGCAAGGTGTAGGAAGTCTGTGAGACCCAAGGAAAAGGAAACAAGTGTTCTGGGTAGACCTTTAGAGATGCAGCACTGCTCAGCTGGCCAAGATGGCTCACATCTCCCAAACGGAATTAGACACATTGATGGTAAAAAGCAACATTCTCGACACAATTGGTCTTAGCTACAGTTTCTGGATTAGGATCAGAATACCAATAAACATGCTCTAATCCTACAGTATTAGGGTTATATATGGGTCACCTGGCTAAAAGGGGGTCCAGACACAACAAAACCAGTAACTTACGCACACAATGAGCTCACCAGTTTACTTCCCTCACAGGGCGAGTATTAGCAGTAACAAATGCACAAAGTCAGGGAAAGCACGACTTCAGTGGAAACCAACACTCGCACTTCCACGAGGCAGGGATTCGACATATTCTCGGTCCTGTCGTTACATGGTGCACCAAACTGGCCTGGGATCCCTCATGAGTTAAGTGCTCTCTGCAGTACTGATGCCAGAGGGCTTACCTGGCTGACACTGGAAACCAGTAAAATGTTTCTGTCTAATAAAAAAACCCTGCAAATTACCATAGTTTCATGCAGTTCTGCCACTGACGCATCCTATTACTCTTCTCAAACTCTGGAGAGCCGTACTGCTGTGCCAGACAGAAACAGCGGGCCAGGATCTGAATTTTAAAGATAACGACACCGGTACGAGTCAAAGGCTTTGCATTTCACGTGCTCGTACATAAAAGAACAGTAAAGTCAAACTCTCTTTCCAAATGTTAAAACGCTCCCTTATATCACAGAATCACAGAATCACAGAATGTTAGGGATTGGAAGGGACCTCGAAAGATCATCTAGTCCAATCCCCCTGCCGGAGCAGGATTACCTAGACCATATCACACAGGAACGCGTCCAGGCGGGTTTTGAATGTCTCCAGAGAAGGAGACTCCACAACCTCTCTGGGCAGCCTGTGCCAGTGTTCGGTCACCCTCACCGTAAAGAAGTTTTTCCTCATATTTTCCTCATATTTATGTGGAACCTCCTGTGTTCCAGCTTGCACCCATTGCCCCTTGTCCTGTCAAGGGATGTCACTGAGAAGAGCCTGGCTCCATCCTCATGACACATGCCCTTTACATATTTAAAAACATTAATGAGGTCACCCCTCAGTCTCCTCTTCTCCAAGCTAAAGAGACCCAGCTCCCTCAGCTTCTCCTCATAAGGGAGATGTTCCACTCCCTTAATCATCTTTGTGGCTCTGCGCTGGACTCTCTCTAGCAGTTCCCTGTCCTTCTTGAACTGAGAGGCCCAGAACTGGACACAATATTCCAGATGCGGCCTCACCAGGGCAGAGTAGAGGGGGAGGAGAACCTCTCTCGACCTGCTAACCACACCCCTTCTAATACACCCCAGGATGCCATTGGCCTTCTTGGCCACAAGGGCACACTGCTGGCTCATGGTCATCCTGCTGTCCACTAGGACCCCCCAGGTCCCTTTCCCCTACGCTGCTCTCCAACAGGTCTGTCCCCAACTTGTACTGGTACATGGGGTTGTTCTTGCCCAGATGCAGGACTCTACACTTGCCCTTGTTATATTTCATTAAATTTCTCCCTGCCCAACTCTCCAGCCTGTCCAGGTCTCTCTGAATGGCTGTGCAGCCTTCCCGTGTGTCAGCCACTCCTCCCAGTTTGGTGTCATCAGCGAACTTGCTGACAGTGCACTCTATTCCCTCATGCAAGTCATTCATGAATATATTGAATAGAACTGGTCCCAGTACCGACCCTTGAGGGACTCCGCTAGACACAGGCCTCCAACTGGACTCTGTCCCATTGACCACCACTCTCTGGCTTCTTTCCTTCAGCCACTTCACAATCCACCTCACTACCCAATCATCCAGACCACACTACCCGATCATCAGAGGTGCAATAGAAGTGACCAAAGGCAGTATTGTGGCAGGAGTGGTAGAAAAATGCTTTGCATTTGCAGAGGAGCTTTGGGAGATTCTTGCCCCACAGTATTTCTCCTACAGGCGTGTCTATGTAATTTGACTCATGAACAGAGATCAGCATTTTTTTCCTCAAAAATTTGGCATGTACGCTTCTCCAGGCATTGCATAGAAACTTCTTTTGGGTGAAAACTTTAAATATTGAATTGGTCGCTCTTCTGGATTCTAGACTTGAAGTACTGGATCCCAGAACATGGACGTTTATTCCACGTGTGCACAATGCCTGTAACAACAATTCAGGATCCTACATGCTACATGTAACGAAATCAGGTCGTAATAATTCTGTATGCACACACACATCCTGAAAGATAGCGTCTCAGAGATCTAAAGAGGTTATGGGTTGAAACAGTCGGTGCCTGCTGTAATTCTATTGACAGTCGACTCTGCTTACATCCCAGCTCCTCTTCTGTTTAAATTGTTACAGACTTAAACCTGACCTTGGCACCTCCTGCCCCGTCCAGATGTTTCTTTAGAGCTACCTTGCATATATAGGTGATGTAAATAGAATGGCTTAAACACAGACTAGTCTGTTTAAAGCAACTTCATTCCCAGGTTACTGCAGTCATTTTTTGGAGTCTGTTGCTGCCACCCACCTTTAACCTTCGACAACAGCATTTTTCAGCCATACCAGTACTCAGCTCCCACTTCTCAAGTTGTCAAGTTTCAGTGCTATGGACACCTCCCTTACTGAACTCCACGGGCAACACCAAGGTATTAGGTGTTGCCAATATTCTGATCTTGACAAATGAAATAAAATGTCAGCAAAAAATGATACGCAGTGGGTGGGAGTAAAGATGCACAACTGAGTGAAGGCAGGCAGAAGGTTTTGTGCTTAAACCATTGCACTGGTACCAAACGGGGACTTGGCAACAATTCTGCGTGAAAGACCTGGAGTAGATCAGAACTCGAGCAACGCCATCCTGCCGCAAAACAGGCAGCCATCACTCTGGGAAATAAAAACAACGTCATCTGGTAAATACAGGAAACAATCCTCTTACTTTAGCCGCCGCTGGTGCAGCCTGAGCTGGAGTACGCCGGTTTTGGTTAGCGCACTTCAAAAAAGATGTTTTGGAGCAAGTCCAGAGGGGAGGAAAGAGCATGACACCATGAGATGCAGAAAACATGAGGTAAGAGGAAAGGCTGAGAAAACAGGAGGGGGAAGGGGGTGTCCAAGGAGAGATGTCTACAAGGAAACAAGATAATTTTTGAAAAGAGTTTGTTTCAAAGTTTGAGGAACTGTTTCATCAGTCACCAAAAAAATAAAGTACAACTACAAGGGAGTAAACTGTCAGGAGAAGCAATGCACTTGAATTACAATCAACTGTAAGTAAGCACTAAGCCTGCATGCTTGTCTGGGGAAGTCACTGAACCTCTGTCCCTGTCACCTCTCAAGAACAGGCTGTGCCAGCTACAGGGGATTCTGCCCTGAAGAACAGAGAATCCGACCTCTCAAGGTCCTTTCCCATCCTTTTTTCCCCCCCATCATACGGTGGTTACAGAAGATCTTGAGCTTCCTAGGAAATATAACAGACGTAAAGACACTTGAAGAATTTCTACAGAGCCTAACACCACAGTGCTGAGGTTTGAGTTTTCTCTGTTTATTTCTAGAAACAATAAATCACGTGCCAATGGTCAGCACAAACAAATACGACATTTCAAGTATTTCACTCATCTCTAAAGACTGCAAATTGATTATGCTGAGATGCCAAAAGCAATGGGGTATTCATACTTGTTACTGATTGTAGATCAATTATCAGGATGGGTAGAAGCCTTCCCAGCAAGAAAGAATGATTCAAAAACTGTAGTGAAAGCGCTGTTGAAAGAATTAATACCCCGATATGGAGTTCCTGAAGTAATTGATTTGGATAGAGGAGCTCATTTTTCAGCAATGATTCTGTTACAAGTTTACAATGCTTTAGGAGTCACAGGGAACTTACACACACCCTATCACCCTGAGTCCTCTGGACAGGTAGAGAGAATGGATAGGACCATAAAGGAAAAGATTGTTCAAGTGTGTAAAACAACTGGATTGAAATGGTCAGAGGCTTTGAATTTGGTTCTATGGGACATTCGGAACACACCCAGACAACCTGTCGGGTTATCGCCAGCAGAAATATTGTTTGGGCGAGTTTTGGCTGTTCCAGGCACTTATTTGCCAGCAAAAACAAGTTTATTGGATAGAGATGAACGAGTGACACAATATATACTGTACTTGCAGAATTTGTTCTTTGAAATGCGAAAGCATGCCTATTGGTATCGAGGTGGATCTCCTGAAATACAAGTACATAATATTCAACCAGGAGACAAAGTATTGATAAAAAACTTTAAGAGGAAAAATAGATTTGAACCAAAATGGGAAGGACCCTATGTTGTACTTTTAATTTCTTTTTTATGCTGTCAAAGTTGCAGGGAAAGAAACCTGGATCCATCATTCTCATGTCCGCAAGGAACCCGAGGAAAGATGAAATATTTTAGTTTGTTCCTTTCTTTTTCCACCTGTAAACGCTGCTGTTTCACCTTGTGTACGATTTGCTACTCGTTACCATGATTCCAATACCAATGCCTCTCGTGTGTTTTATAATAATCGTTCTTGGCGATCTGCAGGCTTCTTTGTAGCAATTAAGACAAAGCCTGGGGAACTCATTTTTACGTCTAGCTATCCAAAGATCGAGCCCAGAGGAATTATTTATCAATTTGGAAAAAACAATAATAAATATATCTGGGGAGATGATAGAAAAATTAGCCAATGCCTCAATGCGTGGATTTCTGATATTGCAAAAAGAAATGACAAAACTCTCTAAAATTACAATTCAAAACAGAACGGCTCTAGATGTGCTCTTAGCCTCACGAGGAGGAGTGTGTACAGTCTTAGGTATCAGTTGCTGTATGTACACAGACCGATCCGGAGAACTGCTCACAAATATGCACAAAATTTGGGAAGTGGGTTCTATGATGCAAAAGGTAGAAAAAGACGACAGCTCGTGAGGATCTACTGAAACACTCTCTTGGCTCACATCCTGGTTCCCAAACTTAGCTTTATGGAAAAAGAAGCTGATTGTAATTGTCCTGCTTATAATTATTATCCTTGTGATTATACTAGTGTTAGGACAATGCTGTATAAGATATTTTTCTTCTCTTGCTTCAAGAATAAAATCATCGTGGTGATACAAATGAGTGCAGGGATGCAATGAAAACAAAAGGAGGGAATTGTAGAAATTTTCACATAAATTGTTATAGAAGTTCTCATGAATTAAGAATAGAATAATAAATATAAGTCAATCTGATAAACACAGGTGGGCTTTCACAATCCATGAATATT
>NW_027167587.1:0-7613 GCF_013368605.1 Nyctibius grandis
CTTTAGGCCCCTCCCACTCCCTGAACCCCCTTGTTTAGCCCCATCTCCCCTTAGGCCCCGCCCACTCCCCTTAGGCCACGCCCACTCCCCTCAGGCCACGCCCACTCCCTTTAGGCCCCGCCCACTCCCTGAACCCCCTTGTTTAGCCCCATCCCACTCCCCCATAGGCCCCGCCCACTCCCCCATAGGCCCCGCCCACTCCCCCATAGGCCCCACCCACTCCCTTTAGGCCCCGCCCACTCCCTTTAGGCCCCGCCCACTCCCTTTAGGCCCCGCCCACTCCCCTTTAGACCCCGCCCACTCCCCCGTAGGCCCCTCCCACTCCCTTTAGGCCCCGCCCACTCCCCGAACCCCCTTGTTTAGCCCCACCCCGCCCCCTTTATTTAGGCCCCGCCCACCCCCTTTAGGCCCCTCCCACTCCCTTTAGGCCCCTCCCACTCCCTGAACCGCCTTGTTTAGCCCGATCTCACTCCCCTGCCCCCTTCATTTAGGCCCCGCCCACTTAGGCCCCTCCCACTCCACTTAGGCCACGCCCACCCCCCCACCCCCCAATCCTTGTTTAGCCTCATTCTGCTCCCTTGGCCCCTTTATTTAGGCCCCGCCCACTCCATTTAGGCCCCTCCCACTCACTTTAGGCCACACCCACTCCATTAAGCCCCTCCCACTCCAGGCCACGCCCACCGAGGCCACACCCCCACCTAAGGCCACGCCCCTCCAGGAGAGTCCCATAAGGGCTCCCCAGTGTGGCCACCACCCTGGGGGTGCCAGGCCCCGCCCCCCCTAGGCTCCGCCCCCCGAGGCCCCGCCCCCCTGAGGCCAGGCCCCGCCCCCAGGACGCGCAGGCGGAGGAGGAGATCCGGCAGGAGATGAACCAGCTGCAGCAGCGGCTGACGGAGCAGCAGAGCGTCCTCCAGCGCATCGCCGCCCCCAACATGAAGGCCATGGAGAAGCTGGAGAGCGTCCGGGACAAGTTCCAGGAGACCTCAGACGGTGGGGACACGGCGGGGGACACGGGGACACGGCGGGGGGCACGGGGACACCAGGGGGACACGGGGACACCAGAGATGTGGGGGGACATGGGGACAGCAGAGACATGGGGACACCAGAGATGTGGTGGGACACGGGGACATCGGAGACTTGGGGGGGGACACGGGGACACCAGAGACGTGGGGACATCAGAGATGTGGGGGGACACGGGGACACCAGAGACGTGGGGACATCAGAGATATGGGGGGACACAGGGACATCAGAGATGTGGTGGGACACGGGGATACCAGAGATGTGGGGACACCAGAGATGCGGTGGGACACAGGGACACCAGAGATGTGGGGTGACATGGGGCCACCAGAGACGTGGGGACACCAGGAAGACACGGGGATGTGGGGACACGAGGAAGACACAGGGATGTGGGGACACCAGAGATGTGGGGACACCAGGAGAACACATGGATGTGGTAGATGTGGGGACAATAGAGACATGGGGGGACATGGGGACATCAGAGATGTGGTGGGACACGGGGACACCAGCAACGTGGGGACACCAGGGAGACACGGGGATGTGGGGACACCAGAGATGTGGTGGGACACGGGGACACCAGCAACGTGGGGACACCAGGGAGACACAGGGGTGTGGGGACACCAGAGATGTGGGGGGGACACGTGGACACCAGAGACGTGGGGACACCAGGGAGACACAGGGATGTGGGGACACCAGAGATGTGGGGGGACACGGGGACGTCAGAGATGTGGGGGGACACGGGGACACCAGAGACATGGGGACACCAGGGAGACACAGGGATGTAGGGACACCAGAGACATGGGTGACATGGGGACACCAGAGACATGGGGACACGAGGAAGACGTGGGGATGTGGGGACACCAGAGATGTGGGAGGACACGGGGACACCAGAGACATGGGGGACACCAGAGATGTGGTGGGACACGGGGACACCAGAGATGTGGTGGGACATGGGGTCACCAGAGACATGGGGACACCAGGAAGACACAGGGATGTGGGGACACCAGGGATGTGGTGGGACACGGGGACACCAGGGATGTGGTGGGACATGGGGTCACCAGAGATGTGGGGACACCAGAGATGTGGGACACGGGGACACCAGAGACGTGGGGACACCAGGAAGACACGGGGATATGGGGACACGAGGAAGACACAGGGATGTGGGGACACCAGAGACGTGGGGACACCAGGAGAACACATGGATGTGGTAGATGTGGGGACACCAGAGACGTGGGGGGACATGGGGACATCAGAGATGTGGTGGGACACGGGGACACCAGAGACGTGGGGACACCAGGGAGACACGGGGATGTGGGGACACCAGAGATGTGGTGGGACACGGGGACATCGGAGATGTGGGGGGACACGGGGACACCAGAGACATGGGGACACCAGAGATGTGGTGGGACACGGGGACATCAGAGATGTGGTGGGACACGGGGATACCAGAGATGTGGTGGGACACCAGAGATGTGGTGGGACACGGGGGCACTAGAGACGTGGGGACACCAGGAAGACACGGGGATGTGGGGACACCAGAGATGTGGTGGGACATGGGGACACCAGAGACACGGGGACACCAGAGATATGGGGGGACACAGGGACACCAGAGACAGGGGGACACAGACATCAGAGACGTGGGGACACCAGAGATGTGGTGGGACATGGAGACATCGGAGACGTGGGGACACCAGAGATGTGGGGGGACACGGGGACACCAGAGATGTGGGGGACATAGAGATGTGGGGACACCAGAGATGTGGTGGAACACGGGGACACCAGGAAGACAGGGGGATGTGGGGACACCAGAGATGTGGGGGACACGGGGACACCAGAGATGTGGGGACACCAGGGAGACATGGGGGACACGGACACCATCAACACATACAGGAGGGGACATGGTGACACGAAGGGGACGTGGGGACACCAGAGAGACTATGGGGACACCAGGAAGTGACAGAGGGGACATGGGGCCACCAGAGAGACATGGGGACACCAGAGAGACTATGGGGGATACCAGGAAGTGACAGAGCGGACATGGGGACACCAGAGAGACTGGGGACACCAGGAAGATGGAGAGGGGACATGGGGACACCAGAGAGACAAGGAAGGGGCCACCAGAGAGACCCTGGGGACACTAGAGAGACTATGGGGGGCATGGACACCATCAACACATCCAGGGGGGGACACGGTGACACTGAGGGGACATGGGGCCACCAGAGAGACATGGGGACACCAGAGAGACTATGGGGACACCAGGAAGATGCAGAGGGGACATGGGGACACCAGGAAGACACGGGGGACATGGACACCATCAACACATCCAGGGGAGGACATGGGGCCACCAGAGAGACCATGGGGACACCAGAGAGACTATGGGGACACCAGGAAGATGCAGAGGGGACATGGGGACACCAGAGAGACATGGGGACACCAGGAAGACACAGGGGACACGGACACCATCAACACATCCAGGGGGGGACATGGTGACACTGAGGGGACATGGGGACACCGAAGAGACATGGGGACACCAGGAAGATGCAGAGGGGTCGTGGGGACACCAGAGAGACAAGAGGACACCAGAGAGACCTTGGGGACACCAGAGAGACTATGGGGGGCACGGACACCATCAACACATCCAGGGGGGGACATGGTGACACCGAGGGGACACAGGGCCACCAGAGAGACATGGGGACACCAGGAAGATGCAGAGGGGTCGTGGGGACACCAGAGACACCATGGGGACACCAGGAAGTGACAGAGGGGACATGGGGCCACCAGAGAGACAAGAGGACACCAGAGAGACCTTGGGGACACCAGAGAGACTATGGGCGGCACGGACACCATCAACACATCCAAGGGGGGACATGGTGACACCGAGGGGACACGGTGACACCGAGGGGCCACGGGGCCACCCGAGAGACACGGGGGCCACCTACAGGCGTGGGGGGATGGAGCCACCACGAGATGCCACCACCCAACGCCTCCTCCAACCCTGTTTTTTCGGTGCTCCACCCGCCCTGTCCCGGGGCTGGCGGGGGGGGGGGATGTCCCCGCTGTCCCCAAGGTGTCCCCAAGGTGTCCCCAGGGTGTCCCCAAGGTGTCCCCTGTCCCCGCAGAGTTCGAGGCGGCGCGCAAGCGGGCCAAGAAGGCCAAGCAGGCCTTCGAGCAGATGAAGAAGGAGCGCTTCGACCGCTTCAACGCCTGCTTCGAGTCCGTGGCCACCAACATCGACGAGATCTACAAGGCCCTGTCGCGCAACAGCAGCGCCCAGGTACGCCCGCCCTCGCACGAGGGCTTGCACGAGGGTTTGCACGCTCACCCGGGCCTTGCACGAGGGTTTTCACACTCGCCCCGGGCCCACACGGTCACCCCTGGGCCTCACACTGCGTCTTGTGGGGTCAGCCCTGACCTTGGACCATCAGCCCTGACCTCGTGTGGGGCCTTATATGGCTGCCCCGGCCTTGCACACTCATCCCAGCCTCGCACGAGGGTTTGCACACTCACCCCTGCCTCGCACGAGGGTTTGCACCATCAGCCCTGACCTTGCACCACCAGTCCTGACCTCATGTGGGGCCTTATATGGCCGCCCCGGCCTTGCACGCTCACCCTCAGCCTCGCACAAGGGTTTGCACACTCACCCAGGCCTTGCACGAGGGTTTGCACGCTCGCCCCAGGCCCACACGGTCACCCCTGGGCCTCACACGAGGGTTTGCACCACCAGCCCTGACCTCGTGTGGGGCCTTATATGGCCTCCCCAGCCTCGCACAAGGGTTTGCACACTCATCCGGGCCTTGCACGAGGGTTTGCACGCTCACCCCTGTCCCGCACGGTCACCCCTGGGCTTCACATCGTGTCTTGTGGGGTCAGCCCTGACCTTGCACCATCAGCCCTGACCTCGTGTGGGCACTTATATGGCCGCCCCGGCCTTGCACGCTCACCCTCAGCCTTGCACGAGGGTTTGCACGCTCACCCCTGCCTTGCACGAGGGTTTGCACGCCCACCCCAGCCTTACACGGTCACCCCTGGGCTTCACACCACGTCTTGTGTGGTCATCCTTGACCTTGCACCATCATCCCTGACCTCGTGTGGGGCCTTATATGGCCGCCCCGGCCTTGCACGCTCACCCTCAGCCTTGCACGAGGGTTTGCACGCTCACCCCAGTCCCACACGGTCACCCCTGGGCCTCACACCGTGTCTTGTGGGGTCACCCTTGACCTTGCACCATCAGCCCTGACCTCGTGTGGGGCCTTATATGGCCGCCCCGGCCTTGCACGCTCACCCTCAGCCTTGCACGAGGGTTTGCACGCTCACCCTGGCCTCGCACAAGGGTTTGCACACTCACCCTGGCCTCACATGAGGGTTTGCACCATCAGCCCTGACCTTGCACCATCAGCTCTGACCTCGTGTGGGGCCTTATATGGCCTCCCCGGCCTTGCACAAGGGTTTGCACACTCACCCGGGCCTTGCACGAGGGTTTGCACGCTCACCCGGGCCCACACAGTCACCCCTGGCCCCACACCGCGTCTTGTGGGGTCACCCTTGACCTTGCACCATCATCCCTGACCTCATGTGGGGCCTTATATGGCCTCCCCAGCCTCGCACAAGGGTTTGCACACTCACCCGGGCCTTGCACGAGGGTTTTCACGCTCACCCCAGCCTTACACGGTCACCCCTGGGCCTCACATCGTGTCTTGTGGGGTCACCCTTGACCTTGCACCATCATCCCTGACCTCGTGTGGGCACTTATATGGCTGCCCCGGCCTTGCACGCTCACCCTCAGCCTTGCATGAGGGTTTGCACGCTCACCCGGGCCTTGAACGAGGGTTTGCACACTCACCCCGGCCTCACACGAGGGTTTGCACCATCAACCCTGACGTTACACCATCATCCCTGACCTCATGTGGGCCCTTATATGGCCGCCCCGGCCTTGCACGCTCACCCTCAGCCTTGCACGAGGGTTTGCACGCTCACCCTCAGCCTCACACGAGGGTTTGCACGCTCACCCCTGCCTCGCACGAGGGTTTGCGCACACAGGCCTTGCACGAGGGTTTGCACACTCACCCCTGCCTCGCACGAGGGTTTGCACCATCAGCCCTGACCTTGCACCATCAGCTCTGACCTCGTGTGGGCACTTATATGGCCGCCCCGGCCTTGCACGCTCACCCTCATGCTCACACGAGGGTTTGCACACTCACCCCTGCCTTGCACGAGGGTTTGCACGCTCACCCCAGCCTTACACGGTCACCCCTGGGCTTCACACCACGTCTTGTGTGGTCATCCTTGACCTTGCACCATCATCCCTGACCTCGTGTGGGGCCTTATATGGCCGCCCCGGCCTTGCACGCTCACCCTCAGCCTTGCACGAGGGTTTGCACACTCACCCGGGCCTCGCACGAGGGTTTGCACCATCAGCCCTGACCTTGCACCATCAGCCCTGACCTCGTGTGGGGTCTTATATGGCCGCCCTGGCCTTGCACGCTCACCCGGGCCTTGCACGAGGGTTTGCACACTCACCCCGGCCTCACACGAGGGTTTGCACCATCAACCCTGACGTTACACCATCATCCCTGACCTCATGTGGGCCCTTATATGGCCGCCCCGGCCTTGCATGCTCACCCTCAGCCTTGCACGAGGGTTTGCACGCTCACCCTCAGCCTCACACGAGGGTTTGCACGCTCACCCCTGCCTCGCACGAGGGTTTGCACACACAGGCCTTGCACGAGGGTTTGCACACTCACCCCTGCCTCGCACGAGGGTTTCCACCATCAGCCCTGACCTTGCACCATCAGCTCTGACCTCGTGTGGGGCCTTATATGGCCGCCCCGGCCTTGCACGCTCACCCTCAGCCTTGCACGAGGGTTTGCACGCTCACCCCAGCCTTGCACGAGGGTTTGCACGCTCGCCCCGGGCCCACACGGTCACCCCTGGACTCACACCACGTCTTGTGGGGTCACCGTTGACCTTGCACCATCAGCCCTGACCTCGTGTGGGCACTTATATGGCCGCCCCGGCCTCGCACACTCATCCCGGCCTTGCACGAGGGTTTGCACGCTCACCCTGGCCTCGCACAAGGGTTTGCACACTCACCCGGGCCTTGCACGAGGGTTTGCACACTCACCCCGGCCTCACACGAGGGTTTGCACCATCAGCCCTGACCTTGCACCATCAGCTCTGACCTCGTGTGGGGCTTTATATGACCGCCCCGGCCTTGCACGCTCACCCTCATGCTCACACGAGGGTTTGCACACTCACCCCTGCCTTGCACGAGGGTTTGCACGCTCGCCCCCGTCCCACACGGTCACCCCTGGGCTTCACATCGTGTCTTGTGGGGTCAGTCCTGACATTGCACCATCATCCCTGACCTCGTGTGGGGCCTTATATGGCCGCCCCGGCCTCGCACAAGGGTTTGCACACTCACCCGGGCCTTGCACGAGGGTTTGCACGCTCACCCCAGTCCCACACGGTCACCCCTGGGCCTCACACCGTGTCTTGTGGGGTCACCCTTGACCTTGCACCATCAGCCCTGACCTCGTGTGGGGCCTTATATGGCCGCCCTGGCCTTGCACACTCACCCTCAGCCTTGCACAAGGGTT
>NW_027167588.1:0-6959 GCF_013368605.1 Nyctibius grandis
TGGGTGGTGGGTGGCTAGTAGGACGTCGCCATGGGTGCCCACCACCCATGGGTGGCCACCACCCCTGGTCACCACCCCCCCCCCCCCCGCAGGTGAGGTGGCTCCTGGCCACCATCGTCCACCTCAAGCAGGTCCCGGTCCACGACTACAAGAACGTCCTCCACGGCGCGGCCTAGGGCCACCGCCGGGCCCGGGTGGCCACCAGGGCTACGTGAGGTGGCCACCAGGTCACCGTGAGAACTGGCCACTGGGTCTACGTGAGAGGTGGCCACCAGGGTTACCCATGAGGTGGCCACCAGGCGAACAGGCCACCAGGTCTACCTAGGGGGGAGGTGGCCACCAGGTCTACCCGTGAGGTGGCCACCAGGTCTACATGAGAACTGGCCACCAAGTCACCAGGTGAACTGGCCACCAGACCTACCCATGAACTGGCCACCAGGTCTACATGAGAGGTGGCCACTGGGTCTCCATGAGAGGTGGCCACCAGCTCTACGTTAGAACTGGCCACCAGGTCTACCTAGGGGAGAGGTGGCCACCAGGTCTCCATGGGAACTGGCCACCAGGTGAACTGGCCACCAGGTCTACCTAGAGGACAGGTGGCCACCAGGTCTATGTGAGAGGTGGCCACCAGGTCTACCCTAGAAGTGGCCACCAGGTCACCATGAGAACTGGCCACCAGGTCTACGTGAGAACTGGCCACCAGGTCCACCCAGGGGAGAGGTGGCCACCAGGTCTACCATGAGGTGGCCACCAGGTGAACTGGCCACCTGGTCTACCCATGAACTGGCCACCAGGTCTACATGAGAAGTGGCCACCAGGACTAACCCAGGGGACAAGTGGCCACCAGCTCTCCCCATGAGGTGGCCACCAGGTCTACATGAGAGGTGGCCACCAGCTGCACCCATGAGGTGGCCACCAGCTCCCCCCCCACCCTGGCCCCACCCCCCCCACCGTGGGCGATTTTGGGGCTTTTTGTCTCTATTTTTAACCCCAAAACCCCCCGATTTGGCTCAAAACCCCCCTCATTTGCATCTCATTTGCATCTCATTTGCATACCGCTCCCCGTCGCGCTCCAGCGGCCCCAAAATCCCCCGTTTTCGGCCCGTTTCCCGCCACCAAAAATCGCTGTTTTCGCTGCTTGGCCCCAAAATCGCCCCGTTTGGGCCCAAAAATGGGGATTTTGGGGCAAAAAAGTCGAATTTAGGGGAAAAAAAAAACAGTTTTAGGGGAAAAAAATGGGATTTTTGGGGTGAAAAATGGGATTTTTTGGTAAAAAATGTCATTTTTAGGGTAAAAAATGTGTTTTTTGGTAAAAAAACGTAATTTTATGGTAAAAAATGTCATTTTTAGGGTAAAAAAAGTGGGGTTTTTGGTTAAAAAACGTATTTTTTTGTTAAAAAAATGTAATTTTTATGGTAAAAATGTGATTTTTATGATAAAAAAATGTAATTTTAGGGGAAAAAATGTAATTTTAGGGTAAAAAAATATAATTTTTATGGTAAAAAAGTGATTTTTTGGTAAAAAAACGTAATTTTAAGGTAAAAAATTGTAATTTTATGGTAAAAAAAGTGATTTTTTTTTTGGTAAAAAATGTGATTTTTATGGTAAAAAAATGTAATTTTTTTTGGTAAAAAAAAGTAATTTTATGGAAAAAATGTGATTTTATGGTAAAAAAAGTAAATTTTTGGTAAAAAAAGTGATTTTTTGGTAAAAAAGCGTAATTTTAAGGTAAAAAAATGTGATTTTTTTGGTTAAAAAATGTAATTTCATGGTAAAAAATATATTTTTTATGGTAAAAAAGGTGATTTTATGGTAAAAAATGAAATTTTATGGTAAAAAAAGGTGTTTTTTTGGTAAAAAAACATGTTTTTTTGGTAAAAAAAAGGTAATTTTATGGTAAAAAAGTTATTTTTATGATAAAAATGTAATTTTTTTGGTAAAAAAACGTAATTTTAAGGTTAAAAAATGTGATTTTTTTGGTAAAAAAATGTAATTTTATCGTAAAAAATGTAATTTTATGGCAAAAAACGTGATTTTATGGTAAAAAATGAAATTTTATGGTAAAAAAAGTGATTTTTTTTGTAAAAAACCATGATTTTATGGTAAAAAATGACATTTTTATGGTAAAAAATATAATTTTTTGGTTAAAAATGGTGTTTTGGGGAAAAAAGTCGTCAATTATGGTTAAAAAAAAATAAAGATTTTTATGGGGAAAAAAGTGTTGGTTTGGTGTAAAAAAATAAGGAAAAATCCGTCGGTTTTGGGAAAAAATGGGAGAGGGAAAAAAAGTAATTTTTAGGTAAAAAAGTCATTTTTTGGTTAAAAAAAAATCGGTTTTGGGTAAAAAAAAGTCATTTTAAGGTAAAAAAAAACCCCAAAATTCTTAATTTTATGGGGAAAATCTTTCATTTTTAGGTAAAAAAAGTCATTGTAGGATTAAAAACACGAATTTAAGGTAAAAAACCTCATTTTAGGGGAAAAAAAAAAAACAAACGCTTCGTTTTATGGGGGAAAAGAGACAGTTTAGTGCTAAAAATACACATTTTTAGCACTAAAAATACACATTTTTGGGCAAAAATGCACATTTTCCGGCCAAAACCCCCATTTTAATCAGTAAAAACACACATTTTCGGACAAAAATGCACATTTTTGGGCAAAAATACACATTTTTATTACTAAAACCACACATTTCTGGGCAAAAATACATATTTTTATCATTAAAAAGACACATTTTCGGCAAAAATGCACATTTTTATCACTAAAAACACACATTTTTGGGCAAAACCACACATTTTTTCATTCAAAAATACTCATTTTTGGGCAAAAATACCCATTTTTAGCACTAAAACCACACATTTGAGGGGAAAAATACACATTTTTAGCACTAAAATTAAGGATTTTAGGCAAAAATACACATTTTTGGGCAAAAATATGTATTTTAATCACTAAAAACACCCATTTTCGGGCAAAACACACTTTTTTTTTCACTAAAAATACACATTTTTCGGCAAAACCACACGTTTTTGTCACTAAAAATACACATTTTCGGGCAAAACCACACATTTTCGGCAAAAACACCCATTTTTATCACTAAAAATACACTTTTGAGGGCAAAACCACACATTTTCCGGCAAAATACACATTTTGAGCACTAAAAACCCACATTTTTGGGCAAAAATGCACATTTTTAGCACTAAAAATACACAATTTCGGCAAAAACCCACATTTTGGGGCAAAAATACCCATTTTTATCACTAAAAATACACATTTTCGGCAAAAACACACATTTTTTATCACTAAAAATAACATTTTTTGGCAAAAACACACATTTTCCGGCAAAAATACCCTTTTTTATCACTAAAACCACCCATTTTCAGGCAAAAATACACATTTTTAGCACTAAAAATACACATTTTCGGCAAAAATACACATTTTTATCACTGAAAATACACATTTTTAGCACTAAAAACACCCATTTTGGGGCAAAAATCCACATTTTCCGGCAAAAAATACACATTTTTAGGCAAAACCACACATTTTTCAGCAAAAAACCCCACATTTTCGTCAAAAATGTACATTTTTATCACTAAAAATACACATTTTTGGGCAAAAATGCACATTTTTAGCACTAAAACCCCCATTTTTTCCATTTTACCCCCCAAAATCCCCCTTTTTTCCCCCAAAAAGGGCAAAACCAACCGCTTTTTGCCCAAAACCCCCCAGATTCACCCCAAACCCCCCCCATCTCCACCAAACTTGCCTTTTTTCAGCGCGAAACCCACCAAAATTCACCAATTTCGGCTTTTTTCACCCCAAAACTTCATGCTCCAAAACCCGTCGTTTTCCACCCAAAAACCTCGATTCTTTTTGTCCAAAAATCGTCGTTTTTGCGCTCAAAAATCTTCACATTCCGCCCCCCCAAAATCTTCACTTTTTTACCGCGAAAATTTTTGCCCAAAATCTTCCGTTTTCCACCCAAAAATCCCGCGTCAAAAATCGCCACTTTCACTCCCAAAATCTTCACTTTTTGCCCCAAAATCTTCACTTTTTCCCTCAAAAAATCACCATTTTTTTTCGACGCTCCAAAAATCTTCATTTTCACCCTCAAAAATCGCCACTTTCACGCCCCAAAAGCCCCATTTTTCACCCCAAAATCCCCATTTTGCCCAAAATCCTTCGTTCCGCGCTCAAAAATCACCATTTTGGACAAAAAGCCCCTTTTTTCCCCAAAATCACCATTTTCACGCCCCAAAACCCCCCAAATCGTCGGTTTTTACCCCAAAATCCCCAAATCGCCTCATTCCCCCCCAACCCCGCCACCAAAAATCGCCATTTTCGCCCTTTTTGCCCCAAAATCGCCCTTTTCCGCCCCCAAAACGTCCCTTTTTCGACCCGTTTTGAACCAAAACGAGGCTGCGGCGCCCCCTTGTGGCCGCGCGCCGTCATCACCCACCTCCCACCATCCTCGCTCCTGATTGGCCGAGCCCATAACGACCTTAAACGCTGCCAAAAAAGGCGGGGAAAAGCCCCGTTTTGGGGGTTTTTTGACCCAAAATGGTTCCTCAGGGACACTTGAGGTTCTCCAGGACCTCCCTGGACACCTGGACCCACCCCCAATCCCATAATTCCTCCGTAAAACCCCGCCCCCCCGGGGTCACATGGACCTCTGGACCTTGAGGTCCTCCAGGACCATTGAGGTCCTTCAAGACCCTTGAGGTTCTCCTGGGTTCTTGGGTTCTTCTGGGTCCTCCTGGACCTCCAGGACCTCCCTGGACACCTGGGTCCCACCCAGACCCTCCATAACCACCCCCCATGGTCACATGGACCTTCTGGACCATTGAGGTTCTCCAAGACCCTTGAGGTCCTCCAAGACCCTCGAGGTCCTCCAAGACCCTTGAGGTCCTCCAGGTCCATTGAGGTTCTCCAAGACCCTTGAGGTTCTCCAGGACCCTTGAGGTCCTCCAAGACCCTTGAGGTCCTCCAAGACTCTTGAGGTCCTCCAAGACCATTGAGGTTCTCCAAGACCCTTGAGGTCCTCCAAGACCCTTGAGGTTCTCCAAGACCATTGAGGTCCTCCAAGACCATTGAGGTTCTCCAAGACCCTTGAGGTTCTCCAAGACTCTTGAGGTCCTCCAAGACCCTTGAGGTCCTCCAGGTCCATTGATGTTCTCCAAGACCATTGAGGTCCTCCAAGACCATTGAGGTCCTCCAAGACCCTTGAGGTTCTCCAAGACCCTTGAGGTTCTCCAGGTCCATTGAGGTCCTCCAAGACCCTTGAGGTTCTCCAGGTCCATTGAGATCCTCCAAGTCCATTGAGGTCCTCCAAGACCCTTGAGGTCCTCCAAGACCCTTGAGGTTCTCCAGGTCCATTGAGGTCCTCCAAGACCCTTGAGGTTCTCCAAGACCCTTGAGGTCCTCCAAGACCATTGAGGTCCTCCAGGTCCATTGAGGTCCTCCAAGACCCTTGAGGTTCTCCAGGTCCATTGAGGTCCTCCAAGACCATTGAGTTTCTTCAAGACCCTTGAGGTCCTCCAAGACCCTTGAGGTTCTCCAGGTCCATTGAGATCCTCCAAGTCCATTGAGGTCCTCCAAGACCCTTGAGGTCCTCCAAAACCCTCGAGGTCCTCCAAGACCCTTGAGGTCCTCCAAGACCCTTGAGGTTCTCCAGGTCCATTGAGGTCCTCCAAGACCCTTGAGGTTCTCCAAGTCCATTGAGGTCCTCCAAGTCCATTGAGGTCCTCCAAGACCCTTGAGGTCCTCCAAGATCCTTCAGGTCCTCCAAGACCATTGAGGTCCTCTAAGACCCTTGAGGTTCTCCAAGTCCATTGATGTTCTCCAAGACCCTTGAGGTCCTCCAAGACCATTGAGGTCTCCAAGATCCTTGAGGTCCTCCAAGTCCATTGATGTTCTCCAAGACCCTTGAGGTTCTCCAAGACCCTTGAGGTCCTCCAAGACCCTTGAGATCCTCCAAGGCCCTTGAGGTCCTCCAAGACCCTTGAGGTCCTCCAGGTCCATTGAGGTCCTCCAAGATCATGGAGGTCCTCCAAGACCCTCGAGGTCCTCCAGGTCCCCTGAAGTTCTCCAAGACTGTTGAGGTCCTCCAAGACCCTTGAGGTTCTCCAAGACTCTTGAGGTTCTCCAAGACCCTTGAGGTCCTCCAAGACTCTTGAGGTCCTCCAAGACCCTTGAGGTCCTCCAAGACCCTTGAGGTTCTCCAAGACCATGGAGGTCCTCCAAGACCATTGAGGTCCTCCAGGACCCTTGAGGTCCTCCAAGACCATTGAGGTCCTCCAGGTCCATTGATGTTCTCCAAGACCCTTGAGGTTCTCCAAGACCCTTGAGGTCCTCCAAGACCCTTGAGATCCTCCAAGGCCCTTGAGGTCCTCCAAGACCCTTGAGGTCCTCCAGGTCCATTGAGGTCCTCCAAGATCATGGAGGTCCTCCAAGACCCTCGAGGTCCTCCAGGTCCCCTGAAGTTCTCCAAGACCCTTGAGGTTCTCCAAGACCCTTGAGGTCCTCCAAGACTCTTGAGGTTCTCCAAGACCCTTGAGGTTCTCCAAGACCCTTGAGGTCCTCCAGGTCCATTGAGGTCCTCCAAGACCCTTGAGGTTCTCCAAGACCCTTGAGGTCCTCCAGGTCCATTGAGGTCCTCCAGGACCCTTGAGGTCCTCCAAGACCCTTGAGGTTCTCCAGGTCCATTGAGGTCCTCCAAGACCCTTGAGGTCCTCCAAGACCATTGAGGTTCTCCTGGACCTCCTGGACCTCCAGGACCTCCTGGTCCTTCACGGAGCCTCCAGCCCCAGCCCAGGAGGTCCAGGTGACCACGGGCACCGGTACCACCAGCGGTAGGTGACCACCCAGGTGGCCCAGCCCAGGGCGGCGCCGGCGGCGTTGCTGGGCCAATCGTGGCGGTAGGCCAAGGTGACGGCCAATAGGAGCTGCCAGAGGACCACCAGGGC